>NC_058130.1:754127174-754141490 GCF_016433145.1 Gracilinanus agilis
TTTATTTGTTGCATTTTTCTTTTTATTTATATTATATTAATATATATTATTATTTATTAATCTATTTTTATTGTTTATTTGTTTATTATTTGCTTCCCAAATTCTAAGGTACTTTGGAGCTATCACTTCGCGTGATGATTTCTCCCAGAGACACTGTCCCCAGAGTGCCAGGGTATAGATTTTTATGTTGAGGGGCTCTGGACTTGGCCAAATTATTGGACCTATCCCTTTCCTGATTAAAGACTTGGTTTTTCTGACTACTTTAGTAGTTCTGTGTTATTTCCAAGTTAACACAACTTACACTCATAGGTTGGGTTCCCAGGGAAAGACTGCCACTTGGGCTTCTAGAGGGTCTTCTGGATTCCTCCATTATAGTTCACAAACCCCAAACTGTGGGCTTCCCATTAACAATCAGCCAGATGATACAATTAGCACTTAAGAAAGGCATTTACTAAGATGGCAAAATATAAACTAAAAGTAGCTATAAAATGTTCTCCCTGGGCAGCTGGGTAGCTCAGTGGAGTGAGAGTCAGGCCTAGAGAGGGGAGGTCCTAGGTTCAAACCCGGCCTCAGCCACTTCCCAGCTGTGTGACCCTGGGCAAGTCACTTGACCCCCCATTGCCCACCCTTACCAATCTTCCACCTATGAGACAATACACCGAAGTACAAGGGTTTAAAAACAAAAACAAAAAAAAAAATGTTCTCCCTCTCCCATAATCCTACATTCCCTATATCTCTGTTCCATTCTGCAGCTCACATCATGACTGCTAGGACTAGCTTTCTTTTGAGTCTAAAGTTGTCTTTCTTCTCTGCTGCTAGGGGGTCCCACTCTGGGAAGCTGCTTTATCCCTTGAGTGACTGCTTTTTTATATCTGTGACTCCCTGGAATGCGTGCCTCTATTCCCTCGATTGTGCCCTCAACCCCCTCAAATACCGATGAGCTTTTGAACTAATGTATGAAGTGTTTCCCTGCAAGTCACAGCTAGATGCCAGGATCATTGGAGAGTGAAAGAAAAAAAGAAAAAAAAAAAAAGCCCCCCTCCACAAAGTACTCCCAACCTGCATTGCCTCAAACTCAGGAATCTCTTAAAGGTCACTTGAATCATGACCAGTACCCAGCTTCTGTTAGCCAATGGGATTGCTCCTTCCAGTATGCTCAGATAAAGGTGTTCGTGTATCATAGAGAGATGAGGAAGGGGCAGCTATAGTAACAGTCCTGGAGCTGAGAGGACCTGGGTTCAAATATGACCTTAGAACTTTCCAAGCTATGAAATTTTGGGCAAGTCTCTTAGCCCTTGCCACTCTTCTGTCTTAGAATTGATACTCAGACAGAAGGAAAAGTTGTTTGGTTGTTTTTTTGGGGGGTGGGGGGGAGATTAGAGAGTAGATATAGGCATACCTTGGAAATATTTCAGTTTGGTTCCAGACCTTCACAATAAAGCAAATACTGCAATAAAGCCAGTCACACAAAATTTTTGGTCTCCCAATGCTTGTAAAAGTTACATTTGCACTATACTATGGTTTATTTAGTATTCAATAGTATTGTCTAAAAAGCAATATACATAATTTTTTTTTAAACTCTTACCTTCCATCTTGGAGTCATTACTGTGTATTGGCTCCAAGGCAGAAGAGTGGTAAGGGTGGGCAATGGGGGTCAAGTGACTTGCCCAGGGTCACCCAGCTGGGAAGTGTCTGAGGCCTGATTTGAACCTAGGACCTCCCGTCTTTAGTCTCTAGGCCTGGCTCTCAATCCACTGAGCTACCCTGCTGCCCCCATTGTACATAATTTTAAACAATACTTTATGAAGGGCAGCTGGGTAGCTCAGTGGACTGAGAGCCAGGCCTAGAGATGGGAGGTCCTGGGTTCAGATCTGGCCTCAGACACTTCCCAGCTGTGTGACCCTGGGCAAGTCACTTGACCCCCATTGCCTACCCTTACCAATCTTCTGCCTTGGAGCCAATACAGAGAAGGTAAAGGTTTAAAGAAAAAATACTTTATGGTTAAAAAAGCTAACCATCAACTGAGCCTTTAGCAAGTCATAACCTTTTTGCTAGTGGAGGGTCTTGCCCCAGTGCTGATGGCTGTTGACTGATCAGGGTGGTGCTTGTTGAAGGTTGGGGTAGCTGTGCCGGTTTATTAAAATAAGACAACTATGAAGTTTGCTGAATCGATTGACTCTTCCTTTTATGAACATTGAAAAACACAGAAACTCCAAAGGCGGTAGAAAGAACAAGTCTTTAATCAGGACAAGGAGGATAAAGCTCTTTGGGCCACCACTCTGAGTCACGGGCTGGATCCCACACAGAGACAATCTCTGGACTCTGGGAACACTGTCTCTGGGAAAATGTGCCTCGAAAGGGGATTTTCCAATGAACTGAAGAACTCGGGGTCCTATATAGACTCTGGGGAATGAAGGAAAGGAAACACACACTGATTGGCTTACAGGAGGCTGGGGAAAGGGGTTGTAGCCCCAGGCTGGGGTACCTGGGAGTGACCTAGGAGAGGCTAAGAAGACAAAAAGGCACTTAAAGATCTAGTATTTCCATCACTCCTATTCAGGGTGCTAAATGGAAGCTTGAGGGTCCATTGTTCAGTCTCAGACAAAGGTCAGTCTGGGAGTTCCCAGAAGGCAAGTTCCCAAGAGACAAAGGTAAATCTGGGGGTTCCATAAAACAAGATCAACACTTTCAGGAAAGAGTTCTCTATAGCATGTGATGCTGCTTGATAGCATTTTACCTGCAATAGAACTTCCTTTGAAACTGGAGTCAGTCCTCTCAAGCACTTGCTGCTGTTTTAGCACTGTGTGGAATTAGAAATTAGTGGGTTATTCTGAAGTTATTAAGAGTTATTAATATATAAAAGCTGGTGTTTCCCCCTCCCCCCCCCCGCCACCCCCAATCCATTTATCTTACAAGGTTACCACCACCATCACCCTTCTTCAAGCAGGACAACTTGGGGTTGGCTTTTTAGGAGTTTGGGAATTGCCTGGGGCGGGTGTCCCAGACAGATCTGATCAAATCTTAAGTACCCTCTTAGAAGTCTTAGAAGACTCTTCAGTTGTATCAGAAGCTTCATCCTGGAGGTCAAGCCTAAGGGCAACTGGACTGATCCTCACATCAGCCCCTCCTAGATAATCCAGTCTGGGACTCCTCCTCTCTTTGTATCTGTCTCCACATTCTAGGCTATTTCTTTAAAATGTTAATTTGCTTGAATGTATAAAATAAGTCTATTGTAGTGATGGGCAAACTACTGCCCACAGGCCAGATGTGCTCCCCCCCCAAATGTTCAATCCAGGACATTATTCCTAATCTGATGAATACAATGAGTAGGATTCAATACAATGAAACTTCAAAAGAGTTGCCTTAGAAACAGACTGACAGATAAGCATTTTCTTTCCTTTGGCCCCCTCTTCAAAAAGTTTGCCCATCACTGGTCTATTGTATTTTCCTATAAGTCAAAAATCTTTCTGTAACTCAGAGTAAGTGAATCTGTCTCTGGACAATCTGAAGCATGGCCACACATCTCTCTCTCTTTCTCTCTCCCTCCCTGTACATCTCCGTCTCTCTGTCTTGCTCTCTTTCTCTCTGTGTCTCTCTCTGTCTGTAAAATGGGGGTGCCATTTGTCTTAGGTCAGTGACTTGAGGCAGTGCCCCACATTTCTTTTTCAATAAATAAATTCCATTTTAAGGTTGGTTTTCTGGGGTTTGTTTTTTTTTAATAGTGGTTAAAGAGGGTATACTTTGATATTTTCAAGGTCACCTTAAATTTCCACTTCACACAATCATTTATTTATGCAATCACACTATTTATGTAATAGTCTTTATTACTATTGTGTCTCAGAGAATAGGCCTAAGGATAGAGAGACATACAAGGACAACTGGTTGGAGCAGTCAGATCACATTTAACATTTATCACTTAAGTTCATTGTCTCATTTGGGGGTGGAGGGGCAGCTGAGTAGCTCAGTAGATTGAGAGTTAGGCCTAGAGACCAGAGGTTCAAATCCAGCATCAGACACTTCCCAGCTGTGTGACCCTGGGCAAGTCACTTGACCCTCATTGCCCACCCTTACCACTCACTCTTCCACCTAGGAGCCAATACACAGAAGTTAAGGGTTTTAAAAAAGAAATCCCTATCTGATTTCAGGGTAGCTAGTGGATGGCATCAGTGAACACAGTAACATCAAAGATCCCTGATTACAAGCCTCCATAACAGCCATAATAATAATTCCCCAAATATGACACAAAAACATGATATGAGCCCATGTAGTTGGAAAAATGGCACCCATAGACCTACTCAACTCAAGGTTGCCTCAAATCTTCAATTTGTAAGGAAAAAAAAGCACTATCTGCAAAGTACAATAAAGCAAAAAGGTGAGCCCATCCATCATTACAGGTTGCCTAACACCATAGTATTCTAGGCTGAGCTTTCCAGGTAAGGTAGCCGACAATCTTGTTTTATAAAATTCCAAATTTACCCTTGTCCCATGGGAACTTGCCTTCAAGAAACTTGTAGCTGTCGACGTGGAATCTAGAGACCCCAAGCTTGTGGCCTAGGGAGATCTGGTGAACCCCAAGTTTTAGGAATAGTTTGTAGGTTGGAGACCCCCAAAGCTTGTGCTTGTTCCCTGTTCCCCAGAAATCCACCAGGAAGGGAATCTCAGGCTAGCAGTTGCAGACTGAATATTGGACCCCAGGGTAAATGCTAAATACCCTTTTGTCTTAGGTAAGTCTTCCCCATTGTTTCAGAGATACTTTCCCAGGAAGATACACCTGGACTGGGACCATCCTTTGGTCTCCATTGTAAGCAGCCCCTTCCCTTACACCCTAGCCTCTGGCTAGGATTCCTTTCCCAAGCTGGTATTCGGTCAGTATGATGATGTCAACCATCTCTCCCAGCCCCTGGATCATCCCAAATGATATATAAGCTCCCCAATTTCCTTTGTTCCTTGGAGTTGTCATCTAGCTCCGGGTGGCACTCCCAGGGGTCAAGGGCCAGAGTAACAGAGTTCAATCCTCGGGTTCTGCATAAGGCATGTGGCGAGGCTCTGAGTGGAGGCCTACTCAGCCCTGTTCCCCCTTTCCCTTAATTAAAGAGTGGCTTTTCTGACTATTTCATAGTTCTGCGTCTTTTCAAAGTTAACATAGCAGTCCAGGTATACATTCATCTGGATATTATTTTGAGAGTGCTCAAAAGCTGACTCTTGTATTGCTTAGGATTGATTTTTCTAACCTGGAGTAAAATTGAACCTCAACCTGGCCAAACTTAGCCCTTCCCTAAGGCTACACTCCCGGAGACTGGTCAACTATCTCAGTCTCCTCATTTCACCTAAAAGGATCAATTAACATTTGTATCAAACAACTGTAGATGCCTTAAGATGTATATGAACTCATCTGGGCGGTAGCTCTACCTATTGTTTTGGGTTCCTACAGTTTGAATCTGGTGGTGATTACCTCCTAGTGCCAAAGTATCAGACCACTTGGCTCTCCCCTTCCCCGATACTGTTGTAACCCCAATAAAAGAGCACTATGGCAGCTGAGGGTTAAGCTCTGAACCCTCTAAGCTCTTTACCATCAGAACTCCTAACCATGGAAGCTCTTATCCACCAGAGCTTACTCGCTGTCTGTCTACCTCATGCCAGAACTTTCTATGCCTGCATGTCTTTATATATTCTCTTTCCATTAGTCCTTAACCTGTAGCCCATTTTCACTCAGTCCTTGGTTCCCTTTCTGAGTGTCCTACCCACTAGGAATCTTCATGAAGTCGGTAGAGGACTTCAAAAAAGGGCCTACACTGACCCTTGCCCCAGCCTGAACAATAAGCCCTCAAATCACCTGCTGAGCACACCTGGTTAGGAGTATCATCAAATCTTAAGTTCCCTTTTTGTCTTCTTAGTTACTCTTATTGTATTTAGGTCATTCCCAGGTACCCTACCTTGGCCTACAACCTCTTTCCAAACCCCTAAGTAACAAGACAGTTCAAGACAGTTGTCACTCTTCAGTTATATTCCTTCAGGTATGAATTGAACCCCAAGTTCTTTGGTTCAGGGGACGAATTTCCCATTCCTGATGTTTTTCCCCAAAGAAAGTTTTCTCAGAGTCCCAGAATTTGGCTCTGTGGGGTGTTGCATGTGTGTATGACTCTACGTGGTGGCCACAAGAGCATTCTCTCCCTTATCCTGATTAAAGACTTATCTTTTGTAACTGCTTTGGTGGTTCTGTGTTTTTCCAGGTTGACATTAGCTAATCAGAGATGCTGAGATCACATTTATAAATATTTGAAAACAAGTATCATAGAAAGCAGCAAGTTATAGGGAAAAGAAAACCAATCCTGTAGTCAGAGATTTGGGCTTTGAATCCCACCTCCAATTCTTAATATCTGTGTGATCTTGGACAAATCATGTGACTTTCATAGACCTCAGTTTCCTTGACTCTCAAGAAAGAGATGGTCTAGGGGCAGCTGGGTAGCTCAGTGGAGTGAGAGTCAGGCCTAGAGACAGGAGGTCCTAGGTTCAAACCCGGCCTCGGCCACTTCCCAGCTGTGTGACCCTGGGCAGGTCACTTGACCCCCATTGCCCACCCTTACCACTCTTCCACCTATGAGACAATACACCGAAAGTACAAGGGTTTAAAAAAAAAAAAAAAGAGATGGTCTAGATCGGTGATGGGCAAACTATAGCCCATGGGCCAGATGAGGGGAAGGGGGGGTGGCCTGAAATGTTCTACCTGGCCATAAGACATTATTCCTAATCTGATGAATACAATGAGTAGGATACAATACAATGAAAGAGTTGCCTTAGAAACAGACTGACAGATGAGCATTTCTTTTCCTTTGGCCCCCTCTTTTAAAAGTTTACCCATCACTGGTCTAGATGACCGCTGAGCTCCCCTCCACTTCTAATTCTCTGAGCTTATGATATTAGATCCCATCCAAGGTTTCTCTTCTCAGTTTAATTCCTCAAGCAATTGATATTAGACAAGTAATGGCGAACCTTTTAGAGACTAAGTGCCCAAACTGTACCTTCATGCCTCATGTGAGCTGCCCCCTTACCCCAGACAGGGGAGAGAAGTGTTCCCATTGAGCTGCTGGACAAAGGGACAGGTGTTGGGAGAAATGTCCTCAGGTGCAGTGGGGTGGGAGAGGGGAGAAACTTCCTCCAGCATGTGTGTCATAGGTTTGCCAACATGGACAGTATTAGACCCTGGGGATAAAAAGACAAGGATAAGACCAGCTGTGTGGGGGAAGCTAGGTGGCTCCGTAAATTGAGAGCCAGAAATAGACACAGGAGATCCTAGATTCAAATATGGCCTCAGTCACTACCTATCTGTAAGTCCCTGTGGTATGGCGGTACAGGGTCCCCTGGATACCCCAAGTCTCTAGAGGAATCTCAGGTCAAAAAGGACATGAGGAATTTTTCAGTCCTGGTCCCCTAGAGTGTTGGGTCTGATGAAACTAAAGGGATGGGTTTTCCGAGAGATACATTTCCTTCTGTTTTAGGTGTATTTCCCCTAGGGTTCTGATAAAGAGTTTTTAGCACACCTTCTGTTTGCATCTCCAGCATCACTAGATTCTCTGAGATGTGCAACTCCCACTCCTTTATGATCAAGGCTTAACATGTCATAAACAATATATACCTGTGCTCTACCCCAGACACCAAGGCACCTCACACCTAATCCCCCTTGTTTGTCCCCTCCTCACCTTCTATTCCTGGTCAAGCAGTCTCTGTTCCTTTAAGGTATAAAAATTCTGGACCCCTTCTCTTCAGGGAGAAAACTTTCACCTTCACCTGCCTCCCAGTTATTGACTCAATGAATTCCTCTATTTTTCAAGATTCCTCAGAGCTGGTAATTCTTTGAGAGTGCCCTTCCCAAACCAGATTCTGCCAAGCTCTCCCACAACACCTAGATAAGTCATTTAACCCTCCCACCTCCCATTGCCTAGCCCTTACTGCTCTGTAGCCTTGGAACCAATACTTAGTACGGATTCTAATACAGAAAATAAGGGTTGTTTTTTTAAAAAGACAGTGCCTGTGCTCAAGGAGTTTTTATTTTACTTGCGGGTGGAGAAAAAGAATTCTACAGATAGATACATGATAGATGTCCGTGGTACACATGCAGGGAATTTTTTCTTTAGGCAGAAATGCCTGGGCAGAAGAGGTGGACAGCCTGGTGTATGGACTGACCATACCTACTCACCTCCCTAGAGCTGGTCTCAGAAGGTGATCTCTGAGCTCCAGTTGCCAGCCTAGACTTCATTTACATCTGCACAGGTACAGACAGCCTGCCTAAATCTCTACTGAGGAATGAAGAAATGCTCCTACAGTCCTTCTACCTCAGAACTATCAGGGCTTAGTCAGGGTTTTAAAGTGTAAAGACCGTTATCATTTGATATATAAGATCCTCAAAATTGGCTTGGGTTTCTGTGACCATTAAAATTCTTACCTCCTTTCTAAGTTTTTGTGGAATATAAAAGGAATATACACTGTCATTATAAATTAGAATACATTTACTGAATGGACTTGGAAACAAGAGACAGAGAGAATGAGGGAGAGACAGACAGACAGACAGAGAGAGCAAATTAACTTTAAAATTCTTCTTGAGGGCAGCTGGGTAGCTCAGTGGAGTGAGAGTCAGGCCTAGAGACAGGAGGTCCTAGGTTCAAACCCGGCCTCAGCCACTTCCCAGCTATGTGACCCTGGGCAAGTCACTTGACCCCCATTGCCCACCCTTACCAATCTTCCACCTATGAGACAATACACCGAAGTACAAGGGTTAAAAAAAAAATTCTTCTTGAGGGGGAGGGGGCACATAGGAGCAGGGGAAGTACAACAACTAGATGGCTCAGTGGATAGAGAGCCAAGACTAGAGACAGAAGTCCTGAGTTCAAAACTGGACACTTCAAGTCTGACACTTCTTAGCTGTGTGATCCTGGGTAAATCAACTTAATCTCCATTGCCTAGCCCTTACCACTCTTTTGTAATAGAACCAGTATTGGTTCTAAGACTGAAGGTAAGTGTTAAAATATTTTAAAACTCTTTAGTCATACTGGTTGAGGTCCAAAATCTGAGGTCAACTTTTATCCAGGAAGTAACTGTACCCAGAAGCTATTTATAGAGTAGATCTACTTCTAATGTGACAGAGGGGGAAGAGATATTCAGTCCACAATAAGTGACGAGCCTATTTTAGTTCCTAAAGAGATAGCAGTGACTTCCTATAATACTCTGGACAGGATGGTGATCTATTCCACCATGTTTCTCCCTCAGGGGACATTATTACTTCCTTTAAATTGTATCTGACTTGCTGAAGGGTCCTTAAAGATCACTCTTATTTGAACTGATCTAACCATTTTGGAGAGCACATTGGATTACAGCCCAAAGGGCTTTAAAAATGTACATACTCTTTGAGCCAATAATACCACTACTGGATCTGTATCTCAAAAAGGGGAAAGGACCAATTTGAACAAAAATATTTATAGCAGCTCTTTTTGCAATGACAAAGAATTGGAAATTGAGGGGATGTCCATCAAGTGGAGAATGGATGAGCAAATTGTTGTATATGATGGTGACAGTGAAATCTTTTTGCTATAAGGAATGACAAACAGGATGATTTCAGGAAAATCTGGAAAGACCTCCATTGAACTGATGCAGAATGAAATAATCAGAACCAGGAGAACATTGTACATAGTCACAGTAATATTGTATGATGATCAACTGTGAAAATTTGACTACGCTGAGCACTACAATGATCCAGGACAGTTCTGAGGGACTTCTGACAAAAAAATGCTCTCCACTTCCAGAGAAAGAACTGTTAGAGTCAGAATGCAGATGAAAGCATATGATTTTTCATTTTAGTTTATTTGGGTTTTTAATTTGGGAGCTTGGGATTTTTGAGTATTTTCTTACTACAATGCCCAGTATGGAAATGGATTTTGCATGATAATATATGTATAATCCAGTTCAAATTATTTACCATTTCCAGAAGTGGGGAAGAAAAGGAAGGAGACAATTTAGATCTTATAATTTCAGAAAACATGTTAAAAATTATTATGACACGTAATTGGGGAAATAAAATATTTTTAAAAAAAAATAAAAAAAAGAAAATCCCATATGAAGTCAGCAAGAGTTAAAAAAAAAAGAATCATATATTTGTATGCAGTTGTCAGAGCAAAGTTGATCAGGCCTCCCTCCATCAATTTATTTTCACCAAACCTGGTTAATGAAATCACAAAAAAGAAGGGACCTATAACAGAAACTTCTTCAACATAGAAAAACTTCAATAAAATATAAAGAAAGACTTATTTATACTGTTACTTCTTTATAAGTTAGGAAGTCCTCTGATCATTTGACTGACTTAAAAGAGAGCAAGCCATTGGTAGGCCAAAGATTTGCTGTGACCCCAGTGTCCCCCTATAAAGAATGAGACACTTATTTTAAGGAATGAGTCAAGGCAGAAGGCAGCCCCATAGAGAACATCATTTAATAGTAGAGAAGACAGCCAGCCATAGAGAACGAATACAGATTATGAGAAGGAATCATTCTTGTTTTTCCTTTGGGCCTTCTACAAACAGGTGGATGGGGAATGAGGACTAGAAGAAATGTTTTTTCAAAAGCATCTTTCAGGGGAACTACTCACCCAGTACAAGACAACATATCTGACAGAGTGTAGGCTTAGTGAGTCAAGGCATGAGAGAAGAGTCAGCTCTAGTCATTGGGAATTAAGGCATGGATGGAGAGGTATAAGCTCAGGGAACTTAACTGAATGACCTGCTTAGCAAAGATGTTGCACCAAGAGAAAGTAATGTGAGTACACCATGAAAAAAAGAAAAGGCATCAGGGACCTGAAGTACTGAAGGTGTAACTTGCTTTGGCCACATTTGGTCTTTAAGCCTGAGCCTCTCCACGAGTGTACCAATGTGTATGTCCACTTGTCTCACTGTGTATTTGTGGGGGAATGTTTTGTAGTTATTGTTCTTATGCTGTCATCTCAATAAGTGCCTCTGCTTTGAGTTAACTGGATCTTCTGGCTGACTACTAAAGGTAAAAACACTGGTGGGGGCTCTTGTGCTATAGTTTTAGGACTGCAGACCTACAGAATACCTAGTCACCCCTAAGGGAATTCTACCATTAAATAAATGTTGTGAAATAACCCAGGGGAAGTACAATAAGTTTATATTCTTTCTTCCTATAGCATATTAGATCCTTTAGGGTAGGGATTCATTTTTTCTCTGTATCTCCAACACCTAGCATTGTACCTGAGATACAGCAATCAATTGATCAAATCAATAAACATTTACTAAGCACCTACTATGTGCCAAGTGCTATATTAAGTGCTTAATAAATTCTTTTTTTTTTTTTTAACTGTGTATTGGCTCCAAGGCAGAATGGTAAGGGCTAGGCAATAGGGGTCAAATGACTTGCCCAGGGTCACATGGCTGGGAAGTGTCTGAGGTCAGATTTGAATCTAGGACCTCCAGTCTCTAGGCCTGGCTCTCAATCTACTGAGCTACCCAGCTGTCCCCTTGTTTAATAAATTCTTATCAGTCAATTGATTTAGCACACTAATATTTGCAGATCATAACTAAAAGAACTAGCATCCAAACCTAGGGAATCAGATTCTAAAGTCAATGCATTTCCTACTCATCTCTAACAATTTGTAATTTTCATTCATCCATCCAATGTTCAGATATCAGTATGCCCTCTATTTTTTCCCAACATCTATAACTACAAGTTCTCAGAGAGTCTGGGATTTCTAATTTGGTTGACCCAGTGTCTAGCTCAATGCTATACACAGTTAGTCCCTTTACAAATTAGTCAAAGGAGGATGAGAATAGCGGTAACATCTTTGTCAGGTCCACATTGAGAATCTATCAGTTGGGCAATGACCCAATAACTCGTGGCATATAATTGTGATAGATATTATTGCACTATAAAAAATGACAAGGAGGAAGATTTCAGAAAAATCTGAAAAGATGTACATAAACTGATGCAAAATGAAGGGATGAAGTGAGCAGAATCAAAATAACATTGTACACAGGGACAGCATTTTTTTTTTTGATGAACTGTGTATGACCTAGTTATTCTCAGCAATTCTGTGATCCAAGACAATTCCAGCGATTCATGAAAAATGTTATTTGCCCTTTGAAAAAGAACTGATGGAGACAGAGAATGCAGACTGAAAAATATTATCTTTCTTCCTTTCTTCTTTTCTTCCTTCCTTCTTTCCTTCCTTTCTTTTTCATTCTCCTTTCTTTTTCTTCTCTTCTCTTTCTTTCTTTCTTTCTTCCTTCCTCCCTCTTTCTTTCTTATCTTTCTTTTTCTTTCTCTCTCCTCCTCCTCCTCTTCCTCCTTTTTCTTCTTCGGTTTGAGATATCTTTCACAAAATGATTAATATGAAAAAATGTTTTACATGATTGCATGTGTAAAATATATATCATATTACTTACTGCCTCAGAAAGGGGGGAAGCATGGAAGGGAGGGTGAAAAGTGGGAGAGAATTTGGAACTCAAAGCTTTTTTTAAAAATGGATGTTAAAAAATGTTTTCATGTGTAATTGAGGAAAGTAAAATATTTTTAAAGAAGATACATAAATTGAATGTAAATGATATTGGATTCTGTTTAATTATAATGACCAAGTTTGGCCCTGAGGAAGAGATTTTCTAAGTATACCTCTCTCCCTTTTTTTGCAGCAATGGGGACTATGGGTATAGAACACTGAATATACTGTCAGATGGTTGATGTATTGTTTAAGCTCCTGAGAATACTTTTTTCCCCTTCTCTTTTCTTTCTGGCTTCCAGGCATGACTTTCTAAGTAGGGAAGATGGGAGGGATATATTTGAAAACGTGATATAACTCCATGCCAATTTTTAAAATAAAAGAACATAAATATTGATTACTTTAGACCCCTCAGCCAGTCTTCTCATAGAGAGATTGTATTACCTAGAGAGGATGACTTGACAAATTTGATTGATAGCCTGCTCTCAAGTTCCAGCCTCCACATCCTGCCTGGCACCCTAATTTCCATCCTGGGGTTCTGGGCCTCAGATTGGTCAGAGTTCAGAATATCTAACCTAACAAAGGCCCACCTAGCCACCTTCATAAGGCCAATACCTTTCCCTCTCTCCTTCCTCTCCACCTGGTTTTCCATTTCCAATGGCTAAACCAATCATCCAATCAACACTACTATTCCTGAAAAAGACACATCAATAAATTGTTCCATGCTTCCACTCGCCATCCCTGTGATTCCTCAGATCCAAACTCCCTTCATGGTTATCACTTTCTACATGTGTTGGCTTTGTCTATTAAAAGATAGACTCCTTCTGAGCAGGAACCATCTTGCTTCTTGTATTTGTATCTCCAGTGTTTAATCCAATGACTAGTACACAATAAGCAATATATCTTTGAAAGTAATTATTTACATGTTATTTCCCCCCTGAGCGAGCTTCTTATGGACAAGGACAATTTTTGCCTTTCTCTGTTTCTCCAGCATTTAGCACAATGCCAGATATATAAAATAAATGTTTAATATTATGCTTCTTGTTATTGTTTTCCATTCATTCATCAAAATTTTTAAATTAAATAAAACAGATTTTACCACATGATATAACTGACCGTTGTTATTAATACAAAATAAATAGGGGGAAGCTAGGTGACTCAGAGGCCTAGAGATTGAAGAAGGTCCTGAGTTCAAATTTGGCCTTAGATACTTCCTAGTTTTGTGACCCTGGGCAAGTCACAATACACACACACACACACACACACACACACACACACACACACACTGCCTAGCTCCTCTGCCTTGGAACCAATATATAGTAATGTGTATATAAAATATATGTGTATATAAAATAAACAGAATGAAGAAGATCCTTAGCTTTATCTACAGGTCTGAATTAGAGAAAGAGCTTATTAATTGTCAGAAACTTAGAAATTCCCATTTCTTCAGAGGGTCACAAAGAATATTTTGGATACAGGTCTTTCTGGTCCACATCTCTTATTAAAGATAAAATAAATTTTTAATAATATATAATATAAATAAAATATAAAATATTTATAATATATAACTAATATAAATAAATAAAATATAAAATATTTATACTATAAATTAAATTAAAGATAAAATAAAATAAAGATAAAATCAGGTTTTCTGATTTGCCAGGCTTAACAAGTGGATCTGGAGGTTAATAAATGTGATATTACATTTTAATTATTGCCATTTTGGCTCCTGTTTAGTAAATGGTTCTAATTAAGAATTAATGATGAGGGGGGCAGCTGGGTAGCTCAGTGGAGTGAGAGTCAGGCCTAGAGACAGGAGGTCCTAG
>NC_058130.1:754141573-754160826 GCF_016433145.1 Gracilinanus agilis
CTTCCTGCTCTAAATCAGTGTCCCTAAGAGACAGAGAGAGAGAGAGAGAGAGAGAGAGAGAGAGAGAGAGAGAGAGAGAGAGAGAAGAGAAGAGGAGAGGTAGAGTAGAGCCCCAGAGGCTACATTCTTAGAACCTCCAAATAAAGCACTCTCAGGCTCTGGTCTAACTTCAGAAATAGAACCAGTTTTGAGCAGCCTTGATTTCTAGTTCTGTTAGATTCATCCTGTGTAACAATCGGAAGTCTGGCAGCTCTTACAAGGAGACCCAAAATACCATGTTCTTTTATAAATGGAAAGAAGCTCAGGTGTTGGGTGGTGTAATTTAAGGAACACAGGGAAGGAATACAGGGATTATTTAGAATAAATTACATGGTGGGGTGGGGAAGAGTGTATGCACATTTTTAACCTTGTTCCATTATGCCATCTCCTGGCAAGATCATGGAAATTCTATTCCTTTCAACAGATAAAGACTGAATGATATAAAAAAAGGTTCATGTGGGCAGCTAATTGGTGCCAAAGTACAGAGAGTACCAGACCTGGAGTCAAGAAGACTTGAATTCAAATCAGACCTCAGACACTTACTAGATGTGTGACCCTGGGCAAGTCACTTAACCCTGTTTGCTTCAGTTTCCTCACTGTAAAATGAGCTGAAGAAGGAAATGGTAAACCATTTCAGTATCTTTCCCAAGACCCCAAATGGTCAGATATGCCTCAACAACAAAGATAATAGAATTTAAAGCTCTAAGGGACAATTAAGGAATGAAAGGATCAAAGATTTAGAGCTAGAGGGCACAATGGAGGTCATGGAAGCCAAGTCCCTAATTTTACAAATGAAAAAACCAAGGCCCAAAGAGGTCAAATGACATGGTCAAAGTCATATGGTACATACATGAGGCAGAATTCAAACTCAGGTTTTCCTGATTGAAAGTCAAGTGCACTGTCCATAGTACTGTACTGTCTTTTCCCCTCTTTAGTGCAGTCATCTCTTTTTTTTTTTTTTTAATTGGGCCAAAGGATATGAACAAACTGTTTTCAGGTAAAGAAATCAAAGCTGTCTATAGTCATATGAAAAAATGTTCTAAATCATTATTAATTAGAAAAATGCAAATTAAAACAGTTCTAAGGTATTACCTCATACCTATCAGATTGGCCAATATGAGAGTAAAGGAAAATGATAAGTGTTGGAAAGGATTTGGCATAACAGGGACACTAATGCATTGCTCGTGGAGTTGTAAACTGATCCAACCATTCTGGAGGGCAATATGGAACCATATATAGCCCATATAGAACCATATAAACTTCTAATATGGCACCTTTATTGCCCCGAAGGGCTATAAAACTTTGCATACCTTTTGATCCAGTAATACCCACACTAAATCTGTATCCCAAAAAGATCAAAGATATGGGGAAAGGCCTACTTGTACAAAAAATGTTTATAGCAGCTCTTTTTGTAGTGGTAAAAAATGGACACATCAATTAGGGAATGGCTGAACAAGTTATAGTATATGACTGTCATGGAATGTTATTGGACCATAAGAAATTATGTGCAGGATGATTTCAGAAAAACCTGGAAAGATTTATATGAACTGATGCAGTGAAGTAAGCAGAACCAGGAGAATAAGTATGATGATCAACTGGGAAAGACTTAGCTACTTTCAGCAATACAATGATCTAAGACATTTCTAAAGAACTTATGAAGAAAAATGCTATCCACTCCAAAGAATGAACTGATACATTCTGAAGATGGAAGCAAACTATTTTCCATTTTATTTGTGTGTGTTTTTATTTGGGGTTTTGGTTTTATATGAGTATTCTCTCACAACATGACCAAGATGGAAATGTTTTATATGATCATTACATAACCTATATCAAATTGTTTACCATCCCAGGGAAGGTAGGGAGAGGGACAATTTGGATCACAAATTTTTGGAAAACATATGTCAAAATTGTTATTACATGTAACTGGAGGGAAAATATTTTTTAAAAATAATAATGAAATAGGTTCAATAATACCTATATTGCCCACTTCCCAGATTTATGTGAGGATCAAATAAAATAATAAATGTAAAGCACTCCTAACATGAGAAATAAATGTTAAATACTGTTGTTGTTACATGGTTTTCAAAAACTTCTGTGGCCAAAAATAAATAAATAAATTCACCACACTGCGGTCAATCTTAAGATGAGCTCCTCTTCATAGCAAGGATAGTCCACAGACAATTGAATCATGGTCTATCACCAGTAGATACTGTATTATGTTCCTGATTTTTTTTTTTACAAATGAGGAAATCAAGGCTCTGGGATGTTAAGTGACTTGCCCAGGGTCATTCACCTAATAATATCCTTGGGTGAGAGGTAGAATGATATAGCTGACCTTGGTACCAAAAAGACTTAGGTTCATGTTTCACTTCTATATTGACCTATACTATGTGACCTTAGACAAATCATTCAATCTCTAGGTGCTATGGGTAACTCTCTCAAGATTATAAATTGCATATGTAAGTGTATTTGACATTTTATAAACAGTGGAAGATACTGAATAACCAATTTTTAAAATACAAATTAAAAACTCAATCAGTCTCGCAATTGTTCTGTTGTATCAGATTTTGAATAATTAATATCCTTATAATATTTTGTTATAATGGATACCCTTAGTTTAAGTAAGAATGAAAAATAGGTTATTGAAAAACTCATTCCTAGTCTTTAGCATCAAGCTATATAGTGAATTAATAAATTGGAAGTTCTTTGAAAGAATGTCCCCCAAGCCCTTTGCATTCCAAACTAATGGGTTTTCTTTTTTTTAGTATTATTTTATTTTGGTGAGTAAATCAGGAACTTAAGGGCTTAGGATCTTTGAAATGGGATAAGGAAGAGGAAGAAGGAGGAGGAAGAGGAGGAGGAGAAGAAGATGTAAGAGTTAAAATTTTAGGGTTTTGACTAAATATGAGAATTCCAAAGTAATATTGTGGTCACTGTTATAGGAAATTTGTAGATAGGATTTATTATAGCTAGTGTAGTTTGTTACCTCTCCCAAGTCAGCTGTAGGCTACTTTAACCATGGCTGTTCTGGTGTTTCCCCTTCTAATTCCCTAACTATTCCCTCATTCCCCAAGTTACATATTTCATTGCTGATTTAAAAAAATTACAGCTTAAGTCAAAATGACTTAGCAGCTTTATTTACAAAGAGGTAGAAGAAGTGAAAATGGAAAAATGTAGATAAAGAGTTGGATTCTAATAAGCCTACCAGCCCTTCTCCTGAGAAGCCAGGATCAGTCCCGCAGGGGCTTCCTCACGTCCCTTGTCCCCCTGTGGATTTCCTGGTAATCCTCAGCCAGAAGTCTGGTGGTGTCTTCAGCTACAGTTCCATCAATGCAGCCTCGTCCAAATCAATCTCTCCAGAAGCCAGGAAAGGAAGACCAATGCAGGATCCAGGGAAAAAGTCTCCTCCTCCAGTCTGGCTCACCAATGCAGAGTGTGTTCCAAAGGAGAAGTTCAAAGGAGAAGTTCCTTGAACAGGAAGTTCAGGACATTTTATAGTCCTTTTCCCACATTACTTCCTGTCCCTTCCCCACTTTACAGCAACCAATCACAGTCTTTCAATTTGCCTAGCACTGCCCAGGGACGGGACAGTGGCCTCTGGACTTGTCACCCACTCTAGCAAATGACTTGTGAACTCTCATACTTAGTGACTAGTAAGGTACTAAGTAGAAGTACTTGGGTTTTTGATTGATTAACTTAAAAGTTGCTGATTGATAGACAAAGAGAGTTTGATTCACTCTTCACAATCCCCCCTATGATTCTTTGGGAGACTAGTCTCCCCAATGAATTATTTAACATAACCAACTTATACCTTTATAGATCTTCTAGCTAAAGTTGCATATAATGTTGCACTTTCTAAGAGGAAATTATAATAGTTGGAGATAAGAGGGAAATAAAAGAGAGAGAACAAAACCAATGTTTACTAGGTGCATTAACAAAAAGCCAATTGGGGGCAGTCCCCTTTGACATGAGTTTACATTCAGAATAAATGTGTTCAACCCCCTTCAGTTCAATCAATTACATCCCAAAGTTCATTCTGGATCTTCTGATGCAGCAGTGTAGGTTTCTTTTATAACACTTTCTTCAAACAGTTCACTTCCTTGATTAGAGGAGTTAGCGAGCTTCTTTTACTGAAACTTTTTTCAAAAAATTTTAAGTCTTGGATTTTATGAAAATTATACAATCCCTCCTGAGGAGGGTGTTGACCAACATCTGGATCAACTCAGGATACATGGTTGAGTTATAGGGTCTATGAATCAAGTGTCAAAAGAAAACCCAAAAACATTTTTTTAAAAAAGAAAAGAAAAACAGATAGAACAAAAATTAAACTTTGGGAGAAAAGAAAATAAAAATAAAAAAATATGAAAAAATATGTATATAAACCTTTCTGAGTAAGCAAGAATAAATCCATAACAGATCCTTGTATTAGGGTTCAATTAGGGTCCAATTAAATGATTTCTATCCCACAAGTCTATAGGACAAATATAGTAATATAGCACTTACCAATTGGCAACCAGGACTATAGAAAGTTGCCATACTGTAAGAGAGAAAAAAGGACTAGATTTTTATGTAAAAGGGAAGTATGTTATTCCCTGGTCTGATTTTACTTTCACTCTCAGGAATAGGGGATCCAAAATGGCAGCCAAACTGAGGTACTTGTCAGAATGTGGCATAGGGAAGGCCTGCATCTGACATATGTCAAACAGCCAATACCACAAACCTCAAACCTCAAACAAGTCCTCTGTCTTGGCACAGATTTCATCAATCCCACAAGGATTGTTGGTCTCCTTGACCTTGTGCTTTGATGGCACTGTACAATGGATCTATTGTGATCACTTCCCCTGGAATCAGACATAATTATTAATCACAGTCCCATAATATTTATCAATCAATGGCAGGTTTCCATAGTCTAAAGCTTTGGGGGTTTATAGTGATATTAGAGCAAACAGATATTTTAAACTTATTCTATTGCAAAATCAAAAAAGATTAATATTGATTTATATGTACTTTAAGTATAAGAAACAAGATAGGGAAAAACATCAAATATTCTATTGAAAATAAAAAGAAGAGCAATAATAAAAAAAATCCAGGAATTCAATGTGTCAGGCAAAACAGTGTCCACTTGTCTATGGACTTTTAAAATGGTATTATCTCTGGTCCAATCATAGGAGGGGTAAAAATAAAAAATAATTGCATTTCAGAGGCTTCTTCACTATTGGGAGAAGAATCTGAAAAGGCTTAAAATTTAACTCCAGATTCTTGGAGGTTCCTTCCCCTCCTGAGTACCATCATTTATCTATATTCCTTTGGTCACATCTCTGGGATTCCCCATATTGAGGGCAATTTCCACTCTGAGTATTGCATGGAAGACCCCCATTTTGGATATATTCTTGTGAGGTATCAGTTGCCTCATTTGGATTATTATTTCTGTAATTGTTTTTATTATGATTATAATTATTATTTCTATAATTAGTTATTTCTGAAATTACCATTATTCCTAAAATTTATATTATAGAACACTTGATTCCAGTTTCTGCAGTTTAACATTAAGTGACCTCTTTTTTCACATAAATAACACTTTGGTGCTTTATTTGTGGATTCTTTTTTTTTTTTTTTTTTAACCCTTAACTTCTGTGTATTGGCTCGTAGGTAGAAAAGTGGTAAGGGTGGGCAATGGGGGTCAAGTGACTTGTCCAGGGTCACACAGCTAGGAAGTGTCTGAGGCCGGATTTGAACCTAGGACCTCCTGTCTCTAGGCCTGGCTCTCAATCCACTGAGCTACCCAGCTGCCCGCATTTGTCTTTCTTTTTCAATTTCTTCTCTTAAAATTTTAATTTCTTTCTTGAATGCCTCTACGGAGTCACTATTATCTTTATCTTTCCTCTGGTGACAGTTAAATACATAAACTGCTACTCTCCTAAATTCTTCAAAGTCCATACTAGTTGGAGATCAAGACTTAAGGGAGTCTTTGTCAGAGTTGAACTGGATTCTCCCGGATTGGCAATTATAGGATATTTATGTAGGCAATATTTTCTACCTCCTTCCTACATTTCCCTCTCTTTACAATCTCTACTTTGCTGTAATAAAGCTACTAAAACTACTAACAGCCTCGTGACTTAAGAGTTAATTTTTTATAAATGGCAATGACAACAACTTTTATAACTCTTAATTTGACCAAAACCAATTTTAACTCTTACAGATTTAAGAACTCTGAGCAACACTAAGGCCAACCATGATTATGAATACCAAGGATGAAGCATGCTCCCTATCCCCTAATAGGGAGGTGATGGACTCAAGATGCAAAATGAGGCTTGTATTTCTGGATATAGCTAATGTGAGAATTTGTTTTGCTGGACTATTCAGATTTATTACAATGAATTTTTTTTCTTTTTTAGTGGGGGGAATAAGAAAATATTGTGAGAATAAGAGAATAAGAAAACAAAATTTTTGTTCATTGAAAAAATTTAAATTAAGAAACTAAGACTGTAATTTGCCTGGGGTTATGCACCTAACAAATAATGGACATAGGATTTGTACTCCAATCTTCCTGCCTAAACTCAATACTCTAATCCCCTATACCACAAGAGCAACTCTCATGAAAGCAATACTGAAGTCATAGAATTATTCCGAGTGGCACATCTGAATATTCAATTGATCTCAAGTTAATATAGAGGTGCAGGGTGAAGACCTAGAGAAGTACCCAAGAAATGTAGGGGCAGGACTTTCCTAAAATCTTTCCTTATTTTCCTCCTTTGAAAGAGGAATTCACTCTCCATCCTAGCTTAGCTGACCACAGGCCCCAATATCTTTTGAAAAGCATGAGAAAATGGATTGCATGAATTGACTCTTTTGGATCCCAAATTTACCCAGGAGTAAAACAGGCCCATGAGAAAATATGCAAAGTCAGTTTGTCATTTCCAAGACAAAATGTAGCAGAACACAACAGTAGGTTCTCCCAAGTACTCCTTCCCCCATTATCACCTCCACAACAAATTAGACTAATCTTTGAATCTCTAAATATTCTCTAATTGTCTGTTGTGCAGTGGTTGTCTAACATGTCTTTAAAGAAGAAACATCTGTTTGCAATGGAAGATTTAAATAGAGTCATGCTAGAGCATGGGGAGCAGCATGGAGACAATCAAGTCATCTGTAATGCAGATCTGCTAAGGACTCTGAGCTACCAATTCTCTCTCTCTCTCTCTCTCTCTCTCTCTCTCTCTCTCTCTCTCTTTCTCTCTCTCTCTCTCTGCCTTTTCTCTCTGCTTCTGTCTCTCCTGTCTCTCTCTGTTTATCTGCCTCTTTATCTCTCTCTCCCTCTGTCTGTCTGTCTTTCCTTGTCTCTGTCTTTCTCTCTTCTCTCCCTCTTTTTCTTCTCTCTCTTCTCTTTCTCTTCTCTTTCTCCCCCCTCTGCCTCTCTCTCTCTCTACCTCTTCTCTCTTTCTCTGTCTCTCCTGTCTCTGTCTGTCTGTCTGTCTCTCTCCTTCTGTCTGTCTGTCTTTCCCTGTCTCTCTGTCTGTCTCTCTTTTCTCTCTTTCCCTCTCTTTTTCTTCTCTTTTCTCTTTCTCTTCTGTCTTTCCCTCCACCCTCTCTCTCTTCCCTTCTCTTCCTCCTCTTCTTCTCTCTTCTATTTCTCCCTGTGTCTCAGTCTCTTCCTCTTCTTTCTCTCCTCCCCCTGTTCCTCTCCCTCTTCACATTCCTTTATGGCCCAAGGGTGTTCCTGCACCCCAGTTTGTTCATCTAGATAGAAGATCTAGAAGGTAAAAATATAAAACAGCTGACAGTTGGGGCACTGATTAGATCCACAGTATAAGAGAATGCAGGTTTTCCTTTTCCTCATTTTCATTCCACATTAAAGCTTCAATGAGCTTCTGTTTTGTGTGTCTGAATCTGAGGGTAATGAAGAAAGAAAATTGAGAGTTTCCTATTCCAAAGGGATAGGGAGTGGAGCCAGTAAGTCAATAAGCATTTATCAAGAGCCTACACTGTGTGCCAGACACTTGGCTAAGGGGCAGCAGTAGGCAGTGAAGTGGAAAGAGCCTCTGGGCCTAGAGATCTGAGCTCAAATTTGACCTCAGACACCTCTTAACTGTGTGACCCTGGTAAATCACCTGATCCTGTTTGCCTCAATTTCCTCATCTGTGAAATGATCTAGAGAAGAAAATGGTGAGCCACTTAAGGGTCTTGCCAAGTGTCAACTGGGTTTTTTGGGAACCCCAATTTTGCCCTTGCCCCCTGAGAACTCACCCCAAGGGAAGTCCCAGACTCAGTCATTTCAGACAGAGCTATAGACCTTAAAGTACTAAATGGTCCCAGTTCTTGTGAGACTAGTGGATCTAATTAAATGTTAAGTACATATGCTTTTGTCCTAGTAGTTTCTCCCATTGTATCAAAGAACTCTCCCAGGTAGCCTAGTCCTTGGCTGGATCTCTTCCTTTTGTATCCATTGTAAAGCATCAGCCTCTCTCTGATAATCCTAGCTTGGACTTCTCATTTCCTTGTAGTCATGGTAAAGCCAATCAATCATTCTTCCCTGTCCTTAGTTCCCCAAAAGGTATATAAGATCCCCAAGTTCTGTTATTCTTTGGAGAACCTTCTAGCATGCTGATCCTCCCAGAGATACTGTCCTCAGAACCCCAGGGTTTTGACTCTGTGTAGTATATGGCACTTGGCTCTGTGTAGCAGCTGATTATTATGGACCTACCTCTTTCCTGATTAAAGATTTGGTTTTCATGACTACATTAGTAGTTTTGTGTTTTCCAAGTTGACCCAAGAAAAACGCAAATGGGGTCATGAAGAGTCAGATCAACTGAAATGAGATAACAACAAAAAAGACTCAAAGAAGGTCAAAAGAGTCTCTGCTTTCAAGGAGCTCGCAGTCTAATAAAGGAAACGATATCTGGATAATGTTTTATGGAACCCACAAATTTACCTTTGTCCCTTGGGAACTTGCCTTCAAGGAACTCTTAGACTTACCCTCGTCCCAGACTAAACAATAACTATCAAGTATCCATTAAGCACCTGGAAGAAAAGTTATAGAAATACTCAAGTATCCTTTTATTATAGAAATTTCTCCCACTGTATCTAGGACTCTCCCAGGTAGTCCAGTCCTTGGCTAGAATCCTCCTTCCCCAATCTCATAAGCCAGTCAGTTGTCCTTCTTTTCCTTTTATTCCTCAGAATGTATATAGAACCCCAAGTTCTTTATTTTATTGGAAATTCTCATGATGGACATTCCCATTCAAGGTGCATTTTCCTGGAGCAATTGTTCCCAGAGTCTCAGAGCTTGACTCTGTGTGGTAGCTGTTAGAGTATCATCTCCTTGTCCTGATTAAAGACTTATTCTTTCTTTTTTTTTAATCTCCAAAGAATTTTTTATTTGAAAAACTTTAATTAATTAATTTAGAATATTTTTCCATGGTTACATGGTTTATGTTCTTTCCTTTCCCTCCTCTCATCTCCCTCCCATAGCCAACAAGCACTTCCACTGGGTTTTACTTGTGTCATTGATCAAGACCCATTTCCATATTATTAATATTTGCATTAAGGTGATTATTTAGGGTCTACATCCCCAATCATGTCCCCATCAAACCATGTGATCAAGTAGTTGTTTGTCTTCTGTGTTTCTATTCCCACAGTTCTTTCTCTGGATGTGGATAGCGTTCTTTCTCATAGGTCCCTCAGAATTGTCCTGGATCATTGCATTGCTACTAGTAGAGAAGTCCATTACATTTGATTGTATCCATCTCTGAGTATAAGGTTCTTCTGGTTCTGTTCCTTTTGCTCTGCATCAATTCCTGGAGGTCATTCCAGTTCACATGGAATTCCTCCAGCTCATTATTCTTTTTTAGCATAATAGTTATTCCATCACTAACAGATACCACAATTTGTTCAGACATTCCCCAATTGAAGGGCATCCCCTCATTTTCCAATTTTTTGCCACCACAAAGAGCGCAGTTGTAAATATTTGTGTACAAGTCTTTTTTCTTATTATCACTTTGGGGTATAAACATCAGCAGTGGTATGGCTGAATCAAAGGGCAGGCAGTCTTTTAAAGCCCTTTGGGCATAGTTCCAAATTGCCATCCAGAATGGTTAGATCAATTCACAACTCCACCAGCAATGCATTAATGTCCCAATTTTGCCACATCCCCTCCAACATTTATTACTTTCCTTTGCTGTTATTTTAGCCAATCTGCTAGGTGCGAGATGGTACCTCAGAGTTGTTTTGATTTGCATTTCTCTAATTATAAGAGATTTAGAACACTTCAATGTGCTTATTGATAGTTTTGATTTCTTTATCTGAAAACTGCCTATTCATGTCCCTTGCCCATTTATCAATTGGGGAATGGCTTGCTTTTTTGTACAATTGATCTAGCTCCTTATAAATATGAGTAGTTAGATCTTTGTTGGAGGTTTTTGTTATAAAGATTTTTTCCCCGATTTGTTGCTTTCCTTCTAATTTTGGTTGCATTGGTTTTGTTTGTACAAAACCTTTTTAATTTAATAATAGTCAAAATTATTTATTTTCATTTTGTCATTTTTTCTAACTCTTGCTTGGTCTTGAAATCTTTCCTTTCCCAAAGATCTGACAGGTATACTATTCTGTGTTCACCAAATTTACTTATAGTTTCCTTCTTTGTATTCAAGTCATTCACCCATTCTGGATTTATCTTGGTGTAGGGTGTGAGATGTTGATCTAGACCTAATTTCAAAGACTTATTCTTTCTAGCTGCTTTAGTGGTTCTGTGTTTTTCCAGGTTGACAATACAAACAATGAAGTACAAACAAGATACATACAGGTTAGGAGCAGTGAGGTAGTTCCAGTGGATAGAGAGCCAAGCCTGGAGACAGGAGGTCTTAAGTTCAAATTTGACCTCAGACAATTCTCCGTCCTCTAAAAACAAAAACTTTGGCCTTTTTCATTTCAAAGGCCTTGCAGGATGGAATAGCTCACCATTCATCAAATCTCATAATCTACAACCCAGTGATTCACTCATCTTTTAACTAGATGTCAAATTCACTTATCTTATGCAACCCAGTGACTCACTTATATCACTATCACTTTAATACTTTTAAAGTCATCTACAACCCAGTAATTCACTTGTCTTTTAAAGATGTCAAAGATGAAGATGTCTAACCAGAAGAAAAGGATTTTCTTTGTTGGGAGACCCAGTAAATTGAATCTTTGGACTCAATACTTTGACTTTCCTTAGGCACCTAAACCTGGGCAATGTCCCTTTCAAGAAAGAATAAACTTCTGTCTTCTACTTTGGCTCCTGAGCTCCATTTTTGTGAACTTCTTCCAGTGCAAGGGTCCACTGTCCATGACCCCATTCTAAATATTAGCTGTGTGACCCTGGGCAAGTCACTTAACCCCCATTGCCTAGCTCTTAACACTCTTCTGCCTTAGAACTGATACTTAGCAATCATTCTAAGAGAGAAGGTAAGTTTGTTTGTTTAAGATATATACAGGTTACTTGGAAGATAATCATCAGGAAGAACATAAGCTTTGAAGGAAATCAACAAGGGCTTCTTATAAGAGGCAAGATGGTAGCTGGGACTTGAAGGAACTCAGAGGTGGAGGCAAGGAGGGGGAGCTTTCAAGGCATGGCCAACAGCCTCTGAAAATGTTGGATTCAGAGATGTTTTGCAGCTAATGTGGAGGGAATAAGGCATGAGAAGACTGGAAAGCTAGGAGAGGGCAGATTAGGAAGGGCTTTGAATGCCGAAACAAAGGATTTTACATTTGCTCCTGGGGATGAAAGGCAGCCACTGGAATTTTTTGAATAGGATCTTATTTGTATTTCAGGGAGATTAATTTGACAGCTGAGTCAGAGACAGATGTAGCAGGGAGAACAACGTAGCCGGCTATTGCAGTAGTCCAGCGGGGAGATCTTGAGGATCCATACCAGAATGGTGGCAGTGTCAGAAGAGACAAGGGGGCTTAGAGAGAGATGTTGTGAAGGGAAAATGGACAGGATTTGGCAACACTGAAGTGTCAAAAATGACTTCTAGGTTCCCAGCCTGGGCGACTGGGACAAAAGAAGTGCCCTTGACAGTCATCAGGGATTTCAGATGAGAAGTGATGAGTTCAGTTCTGGACATGCTGAGTGAAGATGTCTTCTGGGCATTCAGTTTGAGATGTCTCCTACAGAGGCTGTTAGGGATACAAGCCTGAAGGTGAGGATAACTAGATCAGAGAATCTACAGAGGGGACGATCACTGAAACCCATGAAAAGGATAATTACAGTCACATCCAAATTTAAATATTTAGCATAATCTCCTAGACTAGAATCCATAAACAAGGGGAAAGAGGCTCCCCTTTACACAATAAGCAAGGGACTCTGGGAAAATAGCCCAGGTTTAGTGGGCAGTGAAGGTTGGCTCAGCTTGGGGCTCCATCTGGTGGCCTTTGGGTGTTGCAGACTGCTTAAAAATGGCTTCACCCTTGCAAGTCTAGTAAATTGAATGAAAGTAATTAATTAACTAATTAATCAATGAGTTCTTACTATGCAACTAGTCCTAATTGCTGGGCATACAAGTTTAAAAGGGAGACAGCCCCTGCTCTCAAAGAATTTCTATTCTAATGGGAGAGACAAGGCATAGAGCATTGGTTGGCCAGGGAAGGATGAAGTCACTGACATGGTGAATGGAGCCATGGGGCAATGGTATAGTGAGCCCTTTCCAGAAGCAATGGATTTGATTGCTTTTCTAAGAGCAAGAGGTGGAAAGCTGTCGAGGCAGGGAGAAGGAACAGTAGAGGCATAATGAAGATGGCATGTTTGGATTTCTGGACCAGGTAAATGAGAATGTCTGCCAATCAGCAGGGCTTTAGGACTAGAGATCCCAGTGGAAGAACAGCTTGACTAGAGAGCCACCTGGCGGCTAACGTTGACATTGCGCCCGGGGTTCATTCAAACCCCTTGACTGCACCAGTGGACGCCAAACCCAAACATCCATATTTCAAATGAATGCTGTGTGTGTGTGTGTGTGTGTGTGTGTGTGTGTGTGTGTGTGTGTGTGTGTGACAGAGAGAGGCAGAGAGACAGAGAGAGAGAAAGAGAGAGAGAAAGAAAAAGAGAGAGAGGAAGGGAGAGACAGAGACAGAGAGAGAGAGAGAGAGACAGAGAGAAAGAGAGAGAGAGAGAAAGAGAGAGAGAGAGAGATTGAGTCTCAGAAATGCTTTCTTTTTGTCCTTACTAGCAGCTCTATCACATCCTAGAGAAAATGGGACCCAGCCACTAGTACATAGTTGGTAGAGTCGTGAACTGATCCACCCATTCTGAAAAGCAACTTAGAGCTATGCCCAAAGGGTTATCAAATTGTATGTACACTTTGACCCAGCAATACTCATACTATTAAATCTGTATTCCAAAGACAACAAAAGAAAAAGGACCTACATGCACAAAAATATTTTGGCAGCTCTTTTTGTGGTGGCAAAGAATTGAATGTTGAGGGGATGTCCATCCATTGTGGAATGGCTGAACAAGTTGTGTGGTCTATGACTGTGATAGAATACTATTATGTTATAAGAAGTGATGAAGGAGATGATTCCAGAAAAAAAAGAGAAGATTTATATGAACTGATGTAGAATGAAGTGAGCAGAACCAGAAGACCATTTTATATGGCTTAGCTATTTTGATCAATACAGTGATCTAAGATAATTCCAAAGGATTCCATGTCCAGAGGAAAAAGAATTTGATTTGATTGCTTTTCTAAGAGCAAAAGGTGGAAAGCTGTCGAGGCAGGTAGAAGGAACAGTAGAGGCATAATGAAGATGGCATGTTTGGATTTCTGGACCAGGTAAATGAGAATGGAAACTGAATGCAGACTGAAGCACAATTTTTCCACTTTATTTTTCTTGTTGTGTGTGGTTTTTTTTTTGCAACATAGATAATAGGAAACTATGTTTTGCATGACTTCACATTTATGATTAATATTAATTTCTTCCCATCCCAGTGGGTGAGGGAGGGGTAGGAAGAGAGAAACTTTGGAACTCAAACTTTTTTTTTTTAAAACCTCATCTTCCACCTTAGAATCAATTCTCTTTGGTTGGTTGGTTCCAAGGCAGAAGAGTTGGTAAGGGCTAGTCAATAGGGGTTAAGTGACTTGCCTAGGATCTCACAGCTAAGAAGTGTCTGAAGCCAGATATATCCATGATTTAATAATGCTTTCAGGGACCTCAGCCACATCCATCTCTCTTTTGTGTTTTCTTTGCCAAACTGTAGAAGGTGGAATTTACTATTAGGCTCTATTAAGACTCACAGAATGAATGAATGAGTGAAAAGCTACATTTCTAATACAAAATAGTTATCTGATTGGATGAATTCACATTTTGATAACAAAACTTTGCTTGTCTGTGGGCTAAAACACAAAAAATCAAGTATATATTTAGCATGGTAGGCTTCATCAATTTACAATCTCTTTCCCTTTTTTTGTTCCCAAAAGATCTCTGAGGGTGTAAGTTGTTGGACACAATCTGGTCAAAATGCACTCTGGCTAGAGTTAAACAATCCCAAACTCACAAGACTCTTGGACCACAAAAAAAGGAAGCGAGTGGCCATAAATCTCACTAAAACACCTCCACCTTTTCTATGAAGCTGTCTCAGATCCTTCATCTTCCTCTTACCCCAACTTTTTCTTTTTAAATTTAAATTTTTTATTTTTCATAATAATAAACATTTCTTTTCCTTCCCTCTCACTTCTGAAGCTCCCTTCCCTGGCCTGCAAATTGAATAAAACAAGAAAAATAAACCCTTGAAATAAATTTGCATGGTCAAGCAATGCAAATTCCTGCATTGGCCATATTTTTTAAAAAGAGAATATTTCAATATGCACATTGATTCCATAATCTCTATGAGGAAGTGGATGGGGCAGCTAGGTGGCACAATGGATAGAGTCTGGAGTCAGGAGGACATGAGTTCAAATCTAAACTCGGACACTTCTTAGCTGTGACTCTAGGCAAGTCACTTAACTCTCATTGCATTGTCTATCCTTTAAACACTCTTCTGTCTTGGAACCAATACCCAGTATTGATTCTAAGACAGAAGGTAACGGTTTAAAAAAAAAGGAAGTGGATAGCGTGCTTCATCAGCTCCCTGAAATTATAGCTGGTTATTGCATTTATCAGAGGTCTCAACTTTCAGAGTTGTTTCTGTTTTAAAAATTATCCTCCTGGTCCTGCTCACTTCACTGTATCTTTCATTCTTTCCATTTTTTCTTTCTTCCCATTCAAGTCTTCCGAATTT
Organism: Gracilinanus agilis; assembly: GCF_016433145.1. Taxonomy (NCBI): domain Eukaryota; kingdom Metazoa; phylum Chordata; class Mammalia; order Didelphimorphia; family Didelphidae; genus Gracilinanus; species Gracilinanus agilis. The sequence continues at coordinate 754,156,860 of NC_058130.1, forward strand.
TCTAGAAAAGTATTCCTTTCATCATTTCTTTTTGCACAATAATATTCCTTTATAGTCACATACCATAATTTGTTTAGTCATTCTCTAATTTTCTCTCTAATTCTCCCCCATTCCCTTATTTTCTCAAATTTTTTTTGCTATCACCAAAGAAAAAGCCACTTTAAATATTTTTATACATATCCCTCTTTTCCTCTTTCTTTGACCTTTCTGGGCTGAAACTGGCTTTATTCATAGGCAAATATATTCAGTGGTCACATCACCCCAGTCCATGATGATTGACCTCTTGTGGATATTCAGTTTTTTTTTAGTTTGATTTAATTTTCTTGAATTTCCATATTGTTCATTTTCGTGAGTAATCTTATAAAACTCAAACCCCAAAACATAGCAAATAAGCATTTGAAAAACCATACAATTTGGTCTGCATTTCTGTACCAGAAGTTCTTTCTCTGGGGGTGGACAGTGTTCTTTGTCCCAAGTCCCTCTGAATTGTCTGAATTGTCCTGATCATTGTTTTATTGAGAGTAACAAAGTCTATCCCATTTGATTGTTCCACAATGTTTCAGTTTCTGAGTATAATGTTCTCCTGGTTCTGCTTATTTCACTCTGTATCAGTTCATGCAGGTCTTTCCAGCTCTTTCTTAAATCATCCTTTTCAAGGTTCCTTAAAGCACAATAGTATTCCATCACTATCTTTGGGATATAGGACTCATAGTCCACCACAAATTTCTCAAAGTACTTGGCTTAGACTTCCCCTTTGCACTGATCTCACACTCCCTCATATCACATTGGGTTTGTAAATATCTTTTCTTTCATTAAATTTGCCTTCAGGATCAAAGACAACCACCTCTGTTTTCTATTTAAATTTGATTTAATTTAAAACATTTATAAATTATAATAAATTTAATTTTCCATTTAGGGCACTCAATAAATAAATTAATTTGGGTAGGAATCTTATTTTTATTATGTTAGCTCGTCCTAACCATGAGCAATTAATGCTTTTCCAATTGTTTAGACCTAGTTTTAATTCACATTACTCCTTTTCACAAACACTATGATTCAGCCAAACTGCCTTCTCATTCCTCATGTATAATACTGCTCCTCAATCCAGGCCTTGGCACAGCTTGAGCCCTAGCCTAGAGTACAATTGTTCCTTTCTTTTAAGCCACTAGGTGGTAGTGTAGATAGTATTGGACCTAGAGTTGGGAAGACCTGAGTCCAAATCTAGCCTTGGATACTAAGTAACTATGTGGCAAGTCACTTAGCCCTGTTTGCCTCAGTTTCCTCATCTTTAAAATGGGAATAATAATAGGACCTACTTCCCAGGGTTATTGTATAAATCAAATGAGATATTGCTAAAGCACTTAGCACAGTAGCTGGCATATAGTAGGTACTTAATAAATGCTTGTTTCTTTTCCCCAATCCTTTCACCTCAACTCACTGAATCACCAGTTTCTTTCAAAATTAAGCTTAAAGGGGGCACCTGGGTAGCTCAGTGGATTGAGAGCCAGGAGGTCCTGGGTTCAAATGTAGTCTCAGACACTTCCTTGCTATGTGACCCTGGGCAAGTCACTTAACCCCCATTGCCTACCCTTACCACTCTTCTGCCTTGGAGCCAATACACAGTACTGACTCTAAGATGGAAGGTGAGGGTTTAAAAAAAAATTAAGCTTAAATACCACTTCCTACATGAATGAAACTTTTCCTGATTCTCCTAGCTATTTTCCCAATCATTATTGGGAATAATATTATTATAAAATTATATTATATGTTAAAAACCATATATTTTGTAACTAGTCTATGCATTCATATTGTCTCCCCTGATAGAATTTAAGCTCTTATAGGACAAAAACTATTTCATTTTTGTCTTTCTATCTCTAGCGTAAAGGAATATGTCTGAAACATAGTAAGTATTTAATAAATGCTTGCTGATAAATTGACATATATGTGTGTATATGTCTGTGTATATATATATATGTATATGTATATGTATCCCCAGTCAAATTCTCCAGTGAATCTGAGATCTTATCAATTTGAATACAAATTGCAAATCTATCCCCACTTGGCTATCATGTGGCTACTTTCTTGTTTATATCCTCCCACAGATTTGCCTTGGAGGGGATGGGGGTCCATTAAGCACGCTGGAACATCTTCACTTTCTCCTGATGTTGGGAGAATGCCAGTGGAACACTTTGACCACCCACCTGTCATCCCTCTCTCTTGCCACAGGACCAGCCCATCTTCTCTTCCTGTTGTACAGTTCCATCCTTTATTCCTGTTACTCTTTACAACTCCTCATGGGTCATATGTTGCAGTTGACCCATACCCACCATGCACCTCTCCAGTTCTTCAGAGTTGGTGGAAATCAACTGAGAAGGCAGGTTGGCATCCAAGCCCAGGAGAGTTTCTGGAACCTTGCCACCGAGTGTTTCGGTCCTGGTTCTTCTCAGCTCCATCTAGGGTTTAAAATATAAAATCGTTCACATACAAAATTTCATAACTTTATCACCAATTGGCTTGTTTCCCCTCACATAAAGTTCAAGCTCTGGGCAGATCTCCAAAATCTAGTTTGGGCTCCATTCCCATTAAGATTCTTTGGCTTTTCCAACTTTCTGTGACCCACCCGAATTGTGCCTTAAAGCACATTTCCTGGCTAAAATCTGGATTTAAAAGATATAGCCTAAAGGAACTTCCCAAGGGGCTACTGCTAGAAAAGTCTAAACTTCCAACTCATTTTGCAACTTTGTTTTTGACAAGAGAATGGATGCTTTGTGGAGTCATTGGCAGAGAAACTTTCTTTTTTCCTCAAAACACTTTGTATCATTTTGTATTTACAGATGGAGTAAACATATTCCTCTAGTAGAATAGAAGGATAGCTAGGTGGAGCAGTGGAAAGAGTACCAGGCTTGGAGTCAGGAAGCCCTGAGTTCAAATCCAACTTCATATACTTAACTATCTGTGTGACCCTGGGCAAGTCACTTAAATCTGTCTCAATTTCTTTATCTGTTGGATAAATAAGTTGGAGAAGGAAATGGCAAACCGTTCCAGTATCTTTACCAAGAAAATCCCAAACGGGTTTTGGTTTTATATATAAGTATTCTCTTACAACAATGACCATTATGAAAGTAAGTTTTACATGGTGAAAATGCTTACCATCTCTAGGAGGGGAAAAAGAAGAGGAGAGAGGGAGACAATTTGGATCTTATAAGTTTGATAAAAAGGATGTTGAAGGTTGTTATTACATATAAATGGGAAAATAAAATATTTTAGAAAAAAAAAGAGAACTCCAAATAGGGCCACAAAGAGTTGGACACAACTGTAGAATGGAATCTCCTTGAGGGCAGGGGCTATTTTCTTTTTGTCTTTGTATTACTAGTGCCTAGAACAGTGCCTTGTGACTCATAATTGCTTAATAAGTTATTGCTGAATGAAATTGAATAGCACTAAGCATAATAATCATAATAACTGCCATTCATATTGTACCTAAAGGTTCACAAAATAACGTTATCTCATTTTGGCTTTACAACAACCTTGTGTAACAGAAATCCAGGTATTATAATCATCCCCTTTTTACAGATGAAGAAACTAGGGCCCAGAGAGGTAAAGTATCTTACTCAGGATCACACTGCTACTAAATGCCAGAGGTTGGATCCAAACCTAGGTCTTCCCAAGAAAGTTCACAATTGTTTTACTAAAGCTATTTCCTTTCTCCACATTTCCCAAAGTATCGATCATTTGTACCACACACTCTGACATGATTATTATATGTGCTCTCTTACTGTCTGGGCTATTTATTTCTTGTTTCCCCAAGTGAATTATAAATTTTTTGAGGACAGCTTATGGTTCAAAACACTACCAAGGACCTTTGATAAGCTCTAGGGATAAAAGAAGGAAGGAAGGAAGGAAGGAAGGAAGGAAGGAAGGAAGGAAGGAAGGAAGGAAGGAAGGAAGGAAGGAAGGAAGGAAGGAA
>NC_058130.1:754165701-754189024 GCF_016433145.1 Gracilinanus agilis
AAAGAAAGAAAGAAAGAAAGAAAGAAAGAAAGAAAGAAAGAAAGAAAGAAAGAAAGAAAGAAAGAAAGAAAGAAAGAAAGAAAGAAAGAAAGAGAAAAAAGGAAGGAAGGAAGGAGGGAGGGAGAAGGAAGGAACTAACATATGGGGGGAAAGTACTGAATAATTTCACATATATGTGTCAAATGGGGACCTTCTCTAGTGCAGGGTTGGGAAGGAGAAAGAGAGGAAGGCAGCTCAGAACTCAAAAATACAACTAAATAAATAAATAAAAGGGGAAAAAAAGAGATGACAGGATAAGAGTAGGAAATAGCCAAGACTTCATTTTGGTTTGAGCAGAGTTTGTAGAAGCTAGTAGAATATTTGGAATGGAATATTAGGGTGGGATTAAATTGTGGAAGAACTTAAAAGTCAGAGAATTTTTTTTTTAACTTTTTAAACCTTCCATCTTAGAATCAGTACTATGTATTATTAGTTTCAAGCCAGAAGAGCAGTAAGGGCTATTAAGTGACTTGTCCAGGGTCACATAGCTAAGAAAAGTGACAGAGTATTTAAATAATTCTAGAAGCAACAGGAAGCCCCTGAAGCTTTTCTGAGCAGTAGAGAAACACAGTCAGACCTTAGTGCCTTAGGAAGACTAATTTAGTATCTGTGTCTAGTATCAATTTCCCTGGTTGATTTTCCTGAATAAAGTCTTCTCCCAACCCACCCACCCAAAAAAGCCAACAATAAGAAAAATACTCATGAATGAAACATCCTTCCATCTCTTCCCTAAAAGTCTTCAAGATACTTAATCCTACAGAGATGGGAAGCAGTTCTCCTTAAATATGGGGCTTACGCATCCCAAGATACATAGCTATACAAAACCTTCCAGATCTTCAAGTCTGAGACTCTTAAACCTTTTAGGTGTCTTGGACCCCTCTAGTGATTTAAAAGTGGAGCCTAGGGACCCCTCAGAATCAGATTTTTAAAGACAAAATAATATAAATTAAAATGATAAAGGAAAGCAGTTTTGAAATGTAGTTTTATCTATCCAAAGACTTCTTAAAACACAAGTTTGGCAGCTAGATAGTTCAGCCTATTTAGTCAGACCTCAAGATGGGAAGTCCTGGGTTCAAATCTAGCCTCAGACACTTCCCAGCTGTGTGACCCTGAACAAGTCACTTAACCTCTATTGCAAGCCCTTAGAACTCTTCTGCCTTGGAAGAAAATATCCAGCATTAATTCTTAGATGGAAGGTAAGGGCTTAATAAATGAATTTTTTTTTAAGCTCAGTGGATTGAGAGCCAGGCCTAGAGACAGAAGGTCCTAGATTCAAATCTAACCTCAGACACTTCCCAGCTGTGTGACCCTGTGTGTGTCACTTAACTTTCATTGTCTACCCTTACCACTCTTCTGCCTTGGAGCCAATACACAGTATTGACTCCAAGACGGAAGGTAAGGGTTCAAACAAACAAACAAATAAATAAAATTTTTAAAACCAGGTTCACAACACTCTCTTCTAATCTGCTGTCTTCTGAGAACCCCAGAGACTACAGATGATAAGAAACAAAACTAGGACCCTGGACAACGCTGTCTGATCCCAAATTCAGTCCCCTTTTATAGGTTGTAGGTTGTACCCTGATTCCCTACAGCTAGACTCTGAAAGAAAAAGTCTACAGGTAGGAAGGTAAATTTTCATTGCGGGGGGGGGGGAAGTTATTTTTTTATTGTTTGGGTTCTTTTTTTTTTGGTGGTGGGGAAGATGTTTCACCCCTGAGTATTTTTCTTGTTAGCGGGTTTTTTTTTTCTAAGACTTTATTCAAGAAAATTAATTTCCTTGCGTCTTATAAAATTGTATAGCTTTGACAGTCTCGTTTTCACTCCGTAGACTTTATCCCCAATTCCTAGAGACAAGTATCTTTTTATGCTTGTGGAAAAGGGAGTCTCAAGAACCCCAAAGGCACTGGGAGGGTCTTAGGCTAGAGAGGACTTGTGCGCAGGCGCGCAGAAGGGAAGGGGGCCGGAGGGAGTGGTGGGCGGAGTCGGCCTCAGAGCGCGGGAGAATGGGAGACGGAAGAGCGCCGCAATAATCTCCACCCACCTGGAAAAAGCCTCGTTGTTGGCTGCCAGAGATCCGCATGCGCAGAGGAAAGGGCATGGTATCCTTCACCGGGTATTACGTTTCAAGCCTCCACGCATGCCCAATTGGAGAAGGATGCGAAGAGTCTAGTTCCGGCGTCCATTACGTCTATTACGTGCTCCTCCTCCTTTTTCCACCTTCAAGGGCCGCCCCTATTTTCCCCTCTCTCCGCCCCCCTCCCTTCCCTATTATACTTTTAAAGAGACAGGAGCACTTTCCCTGGATTCTTCAGGCACAGACTTTTTCAGTATTTCATTGTCATTTTAATAGTTTGGAATGACTGAATCGAAGAATTGTCAGAACTCGGAGGAATCTTAAAATCGGAGGGGAGAAAGAGGCAGAGACGAAGACGGAGAGAGGAGGAGAGAAGGAAAGGAAGAGAGAAAAGGAGAAAGAGAAGGAAAGGATGAGAGAAAGGAGGAGAGGGAGGAGAAAGAGAGAGGGGGAGAAAGGGGAGAGAGATAAAGAGAAAGGGAAGGAGAGGAAGGAGGAGGGAGAGAAAGAACTTTAGATCCGAGTATCCTATGTGCCAGGCACCTTACTGGAGTCTTCATCCAGCCTTCTCCTCTGACCCCTGACAACTCGGTTTTCTGAAAAGTCACACTCAGGAAGTCCCGGGCACACACAGCCTGTTTTGGACTGAACAATAGACCTTAAAGTGTTGGATGACCCCAGTTTGGGTGGGACTGTAGACATAGTCAAATATTGTTTTAGTAGCTTCTTCCATTGTATTAAAGTCCTCTCCCTGGAAGCCCAGCCCTTGGTTTGACCCTTTCCTTTTGTATTCATTGTAGATGACGCTCCGTGATACCCCAGCTGCTGGCTGCAGCCTCTTTGCAGCCTGTCTTTGCATGCCCGCTCTACCAGGTTCTTTCTCTAGAGGGTATAAAAGACCCCCAAGTTCTGTCACTCTTGGAAGAATCATCTCCCAGGATGCATTCTCACAGAGATACTGTTCCCAGAGTCCCAGAGCCCTTGACTCTGCAGCGGCCGAATAGTGAACACTATCTCTTTCCCGATTAAAGACAAGTTCTTCTGACTCCTTTAGTAGTTCCCTGTTTTTTCCCCAAGTTAACACCCCTAAGTGAGCAGCTTTGTGACATAGTCAGGACTAGAAACCAAGCCTTCAGATGGATTCCCTATCAACCCAGAGCCTCTGCCATACCCCGGAGAGCATGGTGGACCCAGAGACGGGAGGACCAGAGTTCCAGTCTTGCCTCTAACACTCACTGTGTGACCTGGGACAGGTTGTGTAACTTTTCTGAACCTCACTCAGTTTCCTCATCTGTAAAATGGGGATCATAGTGCTTGCACTAACCAATTCCCCCAAAATGTTATGAATATCAGTGTGTGGAGTTTCTCAATTTTACTTAACAAGGGAAGAGCAGATTTACTGACCAAGGGATGGAACAGCCGTGATATTTGAGCCTAGTCTTGAAGGATGAGTGGGACGGTTCATTCAAAGCTGGCAAGTGAGTGAGAAAGAGTCCTTTCAGCAAGAGTGAGAGGCAGCCAGTGGATGGAAATTATCTGATACACCTGGCTCCAGAGCAGCCATCCTGGCATGGGGCATTGGGCCCCTGTGCTAAGCACGGATTGGACTTGTGAATAATGTAGCAGGTGCCTTGACCTGCAGGGAGAACAAGGGCACAGATTTGTAATGAGGCTGGTCAACCTACAGATAAGGCTGAGCACCACCTGCCCCAGATCTTCCTGGGCCTCAGGCACTGCCAGCCTCCTGGCTCTGGAGCCTGTTCAGTGAGCCAGCCAGGTCCTGGCGAGGGCATCTCATAGAGATGGAGCCAGCAGGAGGGACAGGCACAAGGGTTCTAGCGAGTGGATAGACAGGAGTTTTCATTTCCTCTCAAAACCTTCAGGGTTTTCTCTCAACCTTGTGGAAGTCTCTGGACAGACACAATTGGCAACCACAACTACAAACTAAAGAACTGTTTTTCCAGAATGGCTAATCTCCTCTGCACAGTGAACTCCTCAATGCTGGCATTGGCAGACAGCTTGGTAGACTAGGTGGCTGAAATCCCCAGGAGCACTGAGGTCTTTGAAATCTTGACACTTCTGAAGGAAGACTGAAGGAAGGACCAGACATTTTTCCTAAAGGGTCTGTTTGAGAGAAATAATAATGATAACAAATATATTTCACTTTAAAATGTTCAAAGCATTTTATATGCCTTGACAAACTTGACCTTCACAGTGACCCTTTGAAGCAGATAATATAATAATATGCGTAATCATATTTGTAATCATTTACTAATTAGTAATCATCAATCAGTAATCATTTGTTAATTATTCTGTACCAGGAACTATGCTAAGGATTAGGAATACAAATAAAAAGTTCCTGCTCTCAAGAAGCTTACATTCTAAAGGAAAAGACATGTAAATATGGTAAATAGATACATACAAGACACAGAGTAGATAGAAGAGTATCCAAGGAAGGGAAAGCTATGGAAACAGAGGGAACCAGATAAGAACGCCTGCAGAAAAAGCTCAAGTTGAGTCTAACAGGAATCCATGATTAATCAAATTGCAAGTTAAAGTAACTCCCCAAAGTTTACCTTACATAAATCAAAATGTCAAAGTTGAATAAAGGGAAAATGAGAACTGTTGGAGAGGCCATGGGAAAATGGCACATTGACACATTTTTTAGTGCATTGTGAATTGGTATTGCCATTCTGGAATACAATTAGGAATCATACCCAAAAAGTTACTCACCGTACGTGCCTTTTGACTATCTCTATTCCTCAAAAAAAAGGTCATTAAAATAAGAAAAAGATCCATGTAAACAAAAAATATTTAGAAGAGCTCTTTCTGCAGTGTCAAAGAACTAGAAACTAAATTTGTGTCCATTGGTTGGGAAATTGCTGAACAAATTATGCTATTCAAATGGAAGGGAATATTATTGTGCCTTAAGAAATGAAGGAGTTATTGTAAATGGGAAAATAAAATCTTTGGATAATAATATTAAAAATAAAAAAAGAAATGATGAAGGAGACAGTTTCAGAGAGACCAGGGAAGATTTGTATAAACTGATACATAGTAAGGTAAGCAGAAACAGGAGAATAATTTATCCCATCACAACACTATAAAGACAAATAACTTCAAAAAACCTAAAAACTGATAATTACAACAATCAACCACAATTCCAAAGGCCCATGATGATGAAGTTTGCTATCTACCTCCTGACAGAGAAGTGGTGGCCTCAGGGTACAGAATGAGATATACATTTTTGGACAAGGCTAATCAAAGCAAGGATTCACTTTGCTTGACAATGAATATTTATTATATGTGTTTAATTTTAATTTTTTTTAGGGAGGGGGAGGTGGGAGGGAAGGAAAATGTTGCTAACTGGAAAAAATAAAATTTTTACAGTTTTATGTGTAACTATGAGAAGCTATTCTGTTGTTCACAGGTCCCTACCAGTGTACTCTCCATTACCAATCAGCCAGTTGAGCCAGTGAGTCAAAAATTTTCAATTTCAAAAAGTTGAGAAAAATTAAAAGCCAGATATTCTTAAAGTGGGTGTGTGGGATGACATTTAGTGTGTAATTCTCAGAGTAGTATTTAGCTTGTAACCCAGATTCTCAAGACCTCTTAGTGTTGTGATAATGAGATTAAATCTACCCTGTCCATTCTTAAATCTAATCATCAAAAGTGTAAAAAACTCCACTTAACTCTCAAGTGGGTAGGTCTGTGACCCACCTGTGCAAGAATGGGTGACAATCAGAATTGACTGACTGCCCCCTAGGCAGTCTTAAGAAAAGCTTCTGTTGTGATTGGACATGTAAACTAAGAGGAAGGCACAGGAAGTGATGAAAGAAATAGCCTGGATAAATTGAAAGAACTTCCGGGGCTCCCTCTCTTGGCTCTTGCCTGCTTGCTTCTTCTTGTGGTGGGTGACTAAGACCTGGAGGAGCTCTGACAGCTGGCTGAGACCTTGGACTAAGTGAGACTGCTGTTAATCTCTCCCTTGGAATTACACGTGGTGAGTGTAAAGACTAAATCTTCCAGGACTTCTCCAAAGAAACTGCTCTTTCAAAAGAGATTCTGTGACTGAAGCTTCTGCTTCATTCACCTCCTGCCCTCTGGCCTTGGGCTCAAGGCTGAGCCTCCTCCAACTGAAGATTAATTTGATCTGCTTGGATTGAGCAAGGAGGCCAGAGCAAATTACTTAGTGTGTTAGATTACTTATTCTATCCTATCCTCTCTCTGATTTTATTTTATCTTCCTCTTCTCATTTGTAATAAACTTCCATAAAAGTCATTTTTACTTGAGGTTATTCTTTAATTGGGGATTGACAATTATTCAATTCCCTGGCAACCAAACCTTTTAATATTCACCCAACCAAAACTCCTTTTTACCCCTTAAATTGTCACTATTCCTTAGACTAAAACTGCCTGCCTCCCCCTCCCAAAACTTTTAATTTTCCTGACCTATTTTCAAAAATTCTAAGAAGAGTTTATCTGTCCCCTGGAAAGAAAGCCAACTATAAAATAAGCTGAAGGAGAGAAAGTACAGGGAGTTTCAAAAGTATCATTATGGTCTCAATCTGGGAATCTTATGACAATCACAGGTTTTTCTGGATCATGGGGGTCTTTAGGGGTATATAATGTTGAAAATCACACACTCAAGACTGTAAACATCACAACCCCCCCTTCTGTGGGATTGGACAGAAGAGAGGAGGAGAATCTTGTATCAGGATTGTTATAAAAGTCTGTGATTGTACCTAGAAGAAGAAAGGACAATTTTGCCCAGAGCAAGCTGCTTTTGTGGACAGAATTCCTTTTCCTTCTTATCCCCTCCCTGATCCCCCATTCCCCTGCTATCTGCTGTTTTCTCCAAATGAAACAGCTTTTCTCTGCCAGCATCTTAGCAAGTCTCCTGTCTGTTTATTAGTGATTTCTGGGGGTATAAGCCCCCCCCCACCAGAATTCCACTCCACACAGTGGGGAAAGAGAACATTTCAGGCCCAAGGAGCAGTGCTTGCAAAGGTGTGGACAGAAGATAGTGTCCAGTGTAAGAAAAAAAAAATGCAGTATAGTGGGACTCATATGGAGAACAGCAAGGAGACCAGAAAGGAGACCAAAGATATGTGGTAAGGAGAAAGGAATAAGGGACATAAGAAGACTACAAAGGTAGGAGTGGGGCCAGGTAATAAAGGACCCTGAAAGCCAGATAGAGAACTTTATATTTGGTCTTAGAGGTAACAGAGAGCCAGTGGAGTATTGTTTATTTATTTATTTAAAACCCATATCTTTTTTCTTGGACTCCAATATTAAATATCTGTTCCAAGACAGAAGAACCATATTGGCTTATACAATTGGGGTTCAGTGACTTACCCAGGATCATATAGCTAGGAAGTGCCTGAGGCTAGATTTGAACCTAGGATCTCCTGTCTAAGTCTGGCTCTCAATCCCATTGAACCACCTAGCTGCCCCACCACTGGAATTTATTGAGCAGGGGATAGTGACATGGTAAGTCAGTCAGTAAATATTTATAAACATCTTTTTATATGTTAATACCTATTAGAGTCAGACCTATGCTTTAAGAAAATCACTTTGGAAACTGTGAGGAGAATGGATTAGACTGGGGAAAAGATTTGTGGCACAAGACCTATTGGGAGGTTATTGAAATAGCCCAGCTGAGAGGTGAAGACTTAAACTAGGATTAAGGTTGTGCTGTTGAAGACAAAAAAAGGAAACTATCTTTGCTCTCAAGAAACTTATATTCTTTATAGCTGCGCTTTTTGTGGTGGCAAAAAACTGGAAACCGAGGGTATGCCCTTCATTTGGGGAATGGCTTAACAAATTGTGGTATCTGCTGGTGATGGAATACTATTGTGCTCAAAGGAATAATAAACTGGAGGAATTCCATGTGAACTGGAATGACCTCCAGGAATTGATGCAGAGTGAAAGGAGGAGAACCAGGAGAACATTGTACACAAAAACTGATACACTGTGGTACAATCAAACGTAATGGACTTCTCTACTAGCAGCAATGCAATGATCCAGGACAATTCTGAGGGACTTATGAGAAAGAACACTATCCACATCCAGAGAAAGAACTGTGGGAGCAGAAACACAGAAGAAAAACAACTTCTTGATCACATGGGTCAATGGGGACATGATTTGGAATGTAGATTCTAAGTGATCACCCTAATGTAAATATTAATAATATGGAAATAGGTCTTAATCAATGACACATGTAAAACCCAGTGGAATTACTTGTTGGCTATGGGAGGGAGAGGAGGTTCATATAACCATGGAAAAATACTCTAAATTAATTAATTAAATAAAATTCTTCAATTAGAAAAAAACAATCTCACTTTCTAGCTGAGTGACCCTGGCCAAGTCACTTAACCCCCATTGCCTAGCCCTTACCACTCTTCTGCCTTTGAACCAATACACAGTATTGATTCTAAGATGGAAGGTAAGGGTTAAAAAAAAAAAACCACATTCTAATAGGGTGAACAAACAGTGCACAGAAATGTAAAATTTTAATATATCTTATAATATAATTTATATGATATAATAAAATATAAATATATATATAAGGTAGGATAGTTGGGTTGCTCAGTGGATAGAGAGTCTGACCTGGAGTTGGTAGGACCTGGGTTCAAATTTGGTCTCGAATACTCCTAGCTCTGTGACCCTGGGCAAGTCACTTAACTCCCATTACCTAGCTCTTATTACTCTTCTGCCTTGGAACAAGACAGAAGGTAAGAATTTGTTGTTGTTGTTGTTGTTTTATTTCTAGTATTTAGGGAAAAAAATGTTAGCTCCAAACGCTATCCCTCTCTATAGCCTTTTCCCCACCACTGAGAGGGCAAGCAGTATATTAATTATACATATGAAATCAAGCAAAACACATTTCTACATTAGCTATCTTACAAAAAAACCCTAAAAAAATAAGGTTAAAAGATTATCCTTTAATTTGCACTTAAGAGTTCATCAGTTTTCTCTCTGGAGGTGGAGAGCATTTTTCATCATGACTCCTTTGGAATTATCTTGTATCACTTCATTGCTTAACGTAGCTAAGACTTTCACATTTGATCATCATAATATTGTTTTTACTGTATACAGTGGCAATACAGAACTCCTGGTTCTGCTTATTTTACTCTGCATCCATTCATATAATTCTTTCCAGGTTTTTCTGAAGTCATCTTGCTCATTATTTATTATAGCAATATCTATATATCATCACAGCACAATAATATATCATCGCAATGATAAACCACAATTTGTTCAGCCATTCCCTCTTTCCAATTCTTAGTTACTCAAAAAAGAATTGCTATAAATATTTTGCACATATGGGTCCTTTTCCTTTGATCTCTTTGACACAGAGACAAGCTGGTGGTAGTACTAGATCAAAGGTTATGCATATAGCCCTTTTAGCGTATTTCCAAATTATTCTTCAGAATGACTAGATCCTTTCACAACTCCATCATCAGTATATTATTGTCCTTATTTTTGCATATCCTTGCCAGCATTTGTCATTTTCCTTTTCTGTCATGTTAGCCAATTTGATGGGTATGAGGTTACTAAAAATAACCAAAATCATTATTGATTAAATATTTAAATTTTAAATTAAAATATTAATTCTCTAATCAATCATTAGTGATTTTGAGCATTTTTTTCATGTGATTCTAGATTTAATTTCTTCTTCTGAAAACTTCCTGTTCATATCCTTTGACCATTTATCAACTGGAGAATGTTTCTTATTTTTATAAATTCTACTCAGTTCTCCAAATATTTGAGAAATTAGACTTTTACCAGAGAAACCATAAAATTTGTTGATATTACTTCATTGTCTATGGTACTTTTATTTATTTATTTATTAGACATTTATTAATGTTTATTTTTTAGAAAAGTTAACATGTTTACATGATTTATGCTCTTACTTTCCCCTTCTCCCCCCTGACTTCCCCCCTTCCCATGGCCGATATGCATTTCTACTGGTTTTAACATGTGTCATTGATCAAGACCTATTTCCAAATTGTTGATAGTTGCATTGGTGTGGTTGTTTCGAGTCTACATCCCCAATCATGTCTGCATCAACGCATGTGTTCAAGTAGTTGCTTTTCTACTGTGTTTCCTCTCCTGCAGTTCTTCCTCTGAATGTGGGTAGCGTTCTTTATCTATCATACTTTTTAGCAAAATGTAGTTTCCCTGATAATCTGAAAATCTTTTAATTAGGTCTATTTTTGCTTTTGGTTTATCCAAGATTGTAAATGTTACCCCTGTCTTTTTACCTCAGCTGAAGCATGATAAATAATTCTTCTCCAGTCTTTTATTTTAATTCTGTATATCTTTGTTTCAAGAATGTTTCTTGTAAACAACTTATTGTTAGAGTCTGGCTTTTAATGTGTTCTACTCTCCTCCATTTTATGGGTAAATTCATCCCATTCACATCTATAGTTATGACACCCCTGTATTTCTCTCCATCCTTTTTTACTTCCGTTCCCTTTTTTTTGTTTTTAACCTGTTCCTCTTCAAAAGTCTATTTTGCTTCTGATCACTAACTCCTTTAATCTGCCCTCCCTCTTTAAATCACTGGTTCTTTTTCTCTCTCCCCTTTTCTTCCCACTTCCCTGTTAGGCAAGATAGATTTCAAACCATATGTCATGTATGCGTGCATGTATTCTTCCTTCTTTGAACCAATTTGAGAGTGAAGTTTGTGTTTTCTGTCACCACTACCCCTCATTTTCTCCTCCATTGTAAAAGCTCTGACTTTTCTGTTTAGTTCTCATTTCAAAGATGAGGAAACTAAGGACCATACAGGTTAGTAGAATTTGGTTATTAGGTGCACAGAATTTGGAAAATGCATAAAAGTACATAACAGATGAGGAAACCAAGACTCAGAGAGTTTAATTAATTTGCTGATGATCACACAGCTAGTAAATATCTGTTAGGATTTGAACCCAGGGCTTCCTAACTGCTAAATCCAGTCATCTATATATCATGCTATCCTATCTAAGAAAAACGATCTAGCCTCAGACACTATCTAGTTATGTGACTCTTAACCCCAATTGCCTAGCCCTTACCACTTTTCTGTCTTGGAATGGATATTGATTCTAAGAGAACGTAAGGGTTAAAAGAAAAAGAAAAGGGGGGAAGGGGAAAGTAAGAGCATGAATTATGTAACCATGTTAACTTTTCTAAAAAATAAATATTAATAAATGTTTAAAAAAAGAAAAAGAAAAAAAGAAAAAGAAAAATTATATATGCATTTTAACAATCTCTAATTTGTATCTTCTACTCTCCTAGACTGAGCTCTCTAAGGCAGGAACCCCGAGTTCTCTAAACTATGTTTCTCTCCTGATCAAGTAGATAATTTGTTGAATTGAGAGTCAAAAGGTGCCTGGAGGCATTAAGAGTTAGGTTCCAGGGGCAGCTGGGTAGCTCAGTGGATTGAGAGCCAGGCCCAGAGAGGGGAGGTCCTGGGTTCAAATCAGGCCTCAGACACTTCCCAGCTGTGTGACCCTGGGCAAGTCACTTGACCCCCATTGCCCACCCTTACCACTCTTCACTTAGGAGCCAATATACAGAAGTTAAGGGTTTAAAAATGTTAAAAAATAAAAATAAAAAATAAAAAAAAAAAGAGGTTCCAATCGTATCTATGCTCTTTACTGACCTGTATGGTCATGGCCAAGTTATTCAACTTCTCTGAACCTCAGTTTCCCCATTCGAAAGATGGTGATAATCAACTGACCAGTGAGGCAAGGTGAAAATGGTCCAAGGGATTCTTGACTCAGAGCTAGACCTTAGTGGTTCTCCAGTTATGGAATCCCACAGGACTGAAGATCCGCCTGCCCAGGGTCCTCCAGCTCCAGGAAACGGCAGCGCGAGAATTCCCACCCAGAGCATCTGCCTCCAAAGCCAAGATTCTCTCAGTACACCACGCGGCCTCCTTAATTCGCTGAAAGTGTTTGCCAGCTTGAGAGCTCTATAAATTATTATTAGACGCCGGCTGACCACCTCCTGACTCCTTTTTTTTTTTTTTTTCAGCTTTTGACTCCCCGCACACTCTCCCCCCTCTCCTTCCCTGTCCAAAGCTCATTCTCCGACCTTGCCAGGCCTGCGGGCACTGAGCCAGGCCAAGTTGCCGTCTCCAGGGAACACTCGGGGCTTTGCTTTGGCAAACTCCAAGGGTCGCTTCCCTCCGTGCTCCCCACCCCCACGCCCTGCGCCCATATTTCTGCCCTAACGGACTGGGGGATGGGCAGGGGGAGGGGCAGGGGAGAGAGGCTTGCTTTCCTGGGCTTAGAGAACCCCAGAGCTCCCTCCCCACGCCCCCACCTCTGGGCCCCGCTCCAAGCCGGCCCAGGAAGCGCACGCGAGGCTGCTCTTGAGTTGTCCCAGCGTTGCCAGGGTGACCCCGGCCGGGCCCGGGGCCGGAGTGCACGCGCTGCTGTGCGGCGGGGCGGAGGCTGGGCCAAGGCTGGGGACTGACCAGCAGTGGCTACTGGGGGTCCTACGCGGAGCCGTAGCACCTCGAGGTGAGTGCGCGACTCCCGAAGGCTGCGATCGAAGGATTCGCGGGAATCTTGGGAGGCTGCGAAGCTGCCTGGAGAACTTGCCTCCTCTGAGCCCCCACTCACCCTCCCACCGTGCTTTCCCAAGCTCTGGCTCTCAGCCTCTTCCTTTGCCAACGACCCATTGTGGGGGGCTCCCGGGGGGGGGTGGGAGGCGTGGAGAACACGACCCCCAAAGACGAATGCCTCCCTCCTTGGGCAGGAGTTGCTCCGAGAACCGTGGACAGGACCCTGGGGTTCCAGTCCTGGTGCCTTGGTTACTGTGTGACTCTGGGCAAATCGATTAACCTCGCTGAGCCTGAATTTCCTACTGTGTAACATGGGGATTTGGGACAAAACGACCAATAAATGTTCCCTTTCTGGAACACTTACAAAACTCCTCAGGTCTGCCAGTTGGGCTGCTTCCCACCCACTTCCTTCCCCTTCCCGTTCCCCTTGGTGCATAGGATTAATCAATCCCACCCTCCCCAGCTGCCCTTCCTCCTCATCTCAGTCTCTCAGAATTCTTTCATTTCTTCAAGGCTCCTCTTCCAGGGCACCTTCTATGGAAGGAAACCTTCCTCGCCTGATCCTTAAACTTGAAACCCAGCACCTGGTTTATTCATCCATGCCAACGTCTTCTAGTAGAATGGAACGTCCATGTGCCCAGGGACTGTGATTTTCCTTCAGTCCTTGTAGCCCCTTAGTGCTGGCACATGTTGTTGTTCAGTCGGGACCCCATTTGGGGTTTTCCTGGCACAGATACTAGAGTGGTTGGCTATTTCCTTCTTTGGCTCATTTGACAGATGAGGAAACTGAGGCAAACAGGGTGAAATGACTTGCCCAGGGTCACACCGTTAGTTTACCATTTCCTTCTCCAATTCATTTGACAGATGAGGAAATGGAGACAAATAGGGTTAAGTGAATTTTCTAGGGTTACACAACTGGTTTGTCATTTCCTTCTCCAATTCATTTGACAGATGAGGAAACTGAGGCAAACAGGGTGAAATGACTTGCCCAGGATCATAAACTTAGGGTCTGACAGAGGTCAGATTTGAACTTGGGATGATGAGTTTTCCTGACTCTGGGCCTGATGCCACTTTGTTGCCCCTTCCTTGCACATAGTAGGTACCTAGTAAATTCTTGGTGAATTAAATTTTGTTCAAATTCTCCCCACTCTACAGCCACCTGTTTAATTAAATAGCTCTGACTTGGAGTCTAGAGTCATAAATTCAAACTCCTGCTGTGAACCCAGAGTTGGGTGACTTGGGGCCAAGTCTCTTGACTTCTCTCATTTTTTTCATCCGTAAAATGGGGATAACACCTGCCATGTCTTATTCTCAGAGTGAGGTAAGCACGAAAAGAGACAGTGGATGTTGGGTTTTGCACATTTTTATATATAGAGGTGTTTTTTTAAACTCTTACCTTCCATCTTAGAATCAATGCTGTATATTGGTGCCAAGGCAGAAGAGTGGTAAGGGCTTAAAGTGGGGTTAAAATGACTTACCCAGGGTCACACAGCTAGGAAGTATCTGAGGTCAGACTTGAACCCAGGACCTCCTGTCTCTAGGTCTGACTCTCCATCCATTGAGCCACCCAGCTGCCTCCAAAGATATATCTTTTAAAAGTCTCAAAGAATTGAAATTTTAACATGGTTGGGAGGAGAAATAGACAAATACCTATGGTACAATCTCCAATGAAGACAGAAAGTAAAAACTGGGGGGATTGGAGTTGCTTGAGCTTGTTGCTTCCAAGCCTTTATTCACCTCATCCCCAAGGGGTATCCCTTTCCTCCATCTCTCCTAGCTGTTGATAAATTTCTAAGCAGTCCAAGAACTTTTTTTTTTAAACCCTTAACTTCTGTGTATTGGCTCCTAGGTAGAAGAGCAGTAAGGGTGGGCAATGGGGGTCAAGTGACTTGCCCAGGGTCACACAGCTGGGAAGTGTCTGAGGCCGGCTTTGAACCTAGGACTGCCCATCTCTAGGCCTGGACTCTCAATCCACTGAGCTATCCAGCTGCCCCCAGTCCCAGAACTTTAAAAAAAAAAGAAAGAAAAAACAACCCAGAAAGTGGCAGATCCATGAAATTTCTGAGTCAGATATTCCTTGATTCCCCACCTTCCAGGGTCAAGACACAAAATTTGGCTTACTGTAGTAAGGTGGGAAGCAGGAAGGGCAGGAGAGAAGAGAAAAAGTCTGGGTTTTAGTGTCGTGCCTTATCTTTGACCCCTTATGTGACCTTGGGGAGGTATCATTTGCCTCAGTTTTCTCTTCTGTAAAATGAGGAAGTTGTACTACATGGTTTCAAAGACCCCTCCAACTCTGACATTCTATGTTCTAAGGGTTCTCCCACCTCTGACATTCTGTGTTTTAGGGGGCCTCTCAGCTCTGACATGTTCTAAGCTCAGGCTCTCATAGTGCTGACCTTCTGTATTTTAAGAGACCTCTCTGATGTGCTAGATTCTAATTTCTTTCCCAGCTTTGAAATTCTATGTTCTAAAGTCTTGCCTAGCTCTGATACTTTCCCTCCCTGACCTGAAATCACATGCTCTAAAAGCAAAGGGGCCAAATTCCAAAGCCTATTGGGATAAGCCATCTGTAAAACTCCCATATGTGGCCAGAGCCAGATAAAAATAAATATAACTGGGAAATCTTTCACGAAATAAAAATACAACCTAACATAGATAATGTTAATTTGTAGTTTTCTAAGTCAACGAGTTGCCTACTGGGATCAATTTCTAAGTTTGTCCTAAAGTGTTTTTTTTCAATTTTTGACACCCTGGATTCTATGTTCCCTCCTAGCTCTAACATCCAATGTTTTGTGGTCCCAATCAGTTTAGATATTCTACACTCTAAGGTTCCTCCCTTCTCTGATACAGTATGTTCTGAGAGTCTTCCCAGATCTAGGGTTCTACCTTCTAAGGTCCCTTCTAATTCTCATGTCCTTTGCTCTGTGAATTCTTTAGTGCCAATGTTGTGCTCCAGGCTCTCTCTTAGCCTTGATGTTCTATGTTCTGTGGTCCCAATCAGTTCAGATGTTCTACACTCTAAGGTTTCTCCCATCTCTCATATATTATGTTCTAAGATCCTTCTCAGGTCTGGGGTTCTACCTTCTAAGGTCCCTTCCAATTCTGATGTTCTTTGCCCTATGATTCCTCCTAGTGCCAATATTGTGCTCCAGGCTCTCTCTTAGCCTTGACATTCCATGTTCCGTGGTCCCTCCGAGCACTGATGTTCTCTCTCCTAAGACACCTCACAACTCTGACACTTGATGATTCTATTACTGTGCCTCCACCCAATCTGGCTAGAAGATATGACTCAGGGATGCCCCACTTCAGTGTTACCAGTACATAATCTTCCCCGTGTCCGTTTACAGATCCTCCAACATTCCACATAGGATCCCTCCCCTAAAAGAGGCTGATGGATGGTCCCCAGATGCTAGAGAGTGCCTGCTGCTAGGATGCAAAGATCCCAAACCTGGATATCCCAAAGTCTTCCTTTCCTGCCCTCTCCAGAGCTTCCAGGGATTGGCTAGGGAATTTAGGTTTTAATAGGTGACCTGCATAAAGAATATATCTCTGGCCCTGCCATCTCGAACCATGTCCATCTCTAATTTGGCTCTTCCTCCCCTTCCATGCTCTCCTCCTTTTCCTCTTTCAGCCTCCGTTGGTGGCTCCCGGGGACTGAGGATTTTGCTGCAGGCCACCAAATATGGACCAGTGTCACGAGGTTCTGATGCCACAACAACCCCCACTGTGACCCTCCTCCCACCCCGGGCTCACCCATTGTGTCATGGTGAAGGGGTTGGGGGGGACAGGGTGAGCCCAAAGTTATTTAATCAGAAAGAGGTACCAGCGGGCAATACATCGCCCCCAGGGACTGGAAACATCTTGAAATGACACCGTAGAGTTGTCTAATAAAATTGCCATCTAGGAAAAGTCCCTGGACCCTAAGGACCCTGGGCCCGAGCAAACACTGCATCTGCCATCCGACAAGGTTCCTACTTCTCTAATGATCCCCCGACTCCTTCTCTCAGGTCCTCTGCTGAGGCTAAGAACGCCATGCCCCTCACTAAGGCTCCTAAGGGCAGTGAACCCTTATGGGTCAAATGGGACCAGAAGGCCCAGAAGAATGGCCTGAGACATGAGATTTATGCTGTCAATGGTGACACCTACATTGGAGAATGGAAAGACAACAAGAAACATGGTAAGGAACTTCTGAGGATTGTCGAAGGGCACAGGGCACAGAGACTCAACCAGAAGGACCAACAGGCCATTGGGGATGTCTCGACTCTCTGGAGGCACCCCAGAAAGGGTTAGATTGAGCCTTAAAGCAATCAAGGGTTTCTGAACATGCCCATTTCCTCTTGGCTCAAGTGAAGTCTGGGAGCTCTGTACATACAGGAAAGCTTCTCAGATCCTCTGACTCTTGTGGGTAAGAGTAACTCCTGTGGGTGCAGAGCACTGAGCCTGGAGGGGAAGACCCAAGTTCAAAGTCAACTTTGGCTCATCCTAGCTGTGTGACCCTGGACAAGTCACTTAATCTATCTCTGCCTTAGGTTCCTCAACTGTAAAATGAGGTTGGTAATAGTACCTGCTTCTCAAGGTTGTTGTGCAGATGAAATGAGATAGGATTTAATATTTAATACCTGGCACATAGTAGGTTCTTCAAAAATGCCTGTTTCCTTCCTTTTTTCTCATGGCTAAAGGAAATATCTGGATAGACTATGATCCTCTGCCTCCAAGCCCCGACTCCTAGCTCTAAGATTATAGGATCTTATCCCCACATTTTATTTTTTTAAACCCTAATCTTCTGTCTTGGCAATAATTTTAAGTCAGAAAGGCAAGGGTTAAGCAAACAGGGTTAAATGACTTGTCCAGGGTCACAAAGCTAGGAAAACTGTATGACTGACTCTTCATGACCCCATTTGGGCTTTTCTTGGCAAAGATATTGGAGTGGTGTGTCATTTCCTTCTCTAGCTCATTTTATAGATAAGGAAATTGAGGCAAAGAGGATTCAGTGGCTTGCCTAGGGTTGTATAGCTAGTGTCAGATTTGAACTTGGGAAGATGAATCTTCCTGACTCCAGACCTGGTGCTTTATCCACTGTGCTACCTAGCTGGCCTAAGGTTATCCAGTCCAACCCTAATCCAGTTCAACTCCTTAATTTTCCAGGTAAGGAAACTAAGGCCCAGGGAAGTTAACTAAGGGATTTGCATGAGGTGCCACAGTTAAGAAGTGGAAGAACTGAGATTGGAAACCAGGTTCTCTGACTCAAAATCCAGCTCCCTTTCCAGGGTGATCTCCCTAAAGTTCCTCTAGTCTATGGTACTTAGAATTCACTCTTCCCATTCCACTGATGAGAGAAACTGAAATCCAGCAAGCTAGTTATAGGATCAAACACTTCTCAGCTCATCTCTGGGAATGGAAAGGAGCCGAGGGAGAGAGAGAAGACAGTCTTCTCTTCAGCTAGAAAAAGAGAAGAAAAAGAATTTTGGAAGGAGAGACACACCTACTATGTGTCAGGCACTGTGCTAATGATCTGCAGAAGGACAGAGAAACACAGAACCAGTGACAAGGTGTTGAAAAGCTACTCAGAGTAGCTGGGGAACCCAGAGGTTATCTAGTACAATTCCTGATCACTCACAAAGGAAGAAACTGTCCTAAAGGGTTGAAGATATGATGAGTAAAAGAGGGATCTTCCTCCTTTCTTTATGGTATAGTGGAAAAAAAGTCTAGATGTGGAGTCACAAGACCTGGGTTCAAATCCTACCACCATTCTCTACTTAGAGCGGCCACTTACCCTCTTTTGGGCCTCAGTTTCCTTATCCACAGTCAGGGGATTAGACTAGAAAGGTCTCAAAGTCCTTTTCAGATCTCATTCTATGACCCTATGTTGGCTTCCCTACTCATTCACTCCTCTGTTCAATTAAACTATTGATCAAATGCCCACAACATACTAGATCACTCATTACCAGATACACAAAAATGGAAGAGATCACAGGTGTAACTGACAGCTACTAAGATTCTCTTCTGACATCTCCACCGAATGGAGGCATCCATCCTCTAGCTGATTACTAGCTTATACTGAAAATACTGAGAGAAACCCCCTTGTTTTCACAACTGAGAAAATTGAGGTCCAGCTAGGGTTGTGACTTTGTCAGACTCACACAGATAGTAAGTGTCAAGGGAAAATTTGAACCCAGAACCTTGGACTCCTGAACCACCCTCCTAAACTATCACATCTGCCTTCCAACCCGTGTTTCTACATCTTTCCCCTCTCGTTGTTGCTCTAATTTTGTACTGTGAGGCTGAGCACAATGAGCTGACTTTGCTAGTCCCTCATGTCTACCTCTTAGAATCCCCAGATCCCTTCGAACCTCAGTTCAAGCCAAACATCCTCTTCTAACTCCTCTCCTGCCCCCCACCCCCACCCCCAGCTACCAATGCTTGTTCCAGAATGACCTTAGACTTCTACGGACATGTAGCCCCAGCCCAACAGAATATAAGCTCTTTGAGGAAAGGAGAGTTTTGGTTTTATCTTTGTATCTTCAGCACTGAACGCTGTGCCTTGTATGCAGTAGACATACACTAAATGCTTATTGATTAATAGTATCTTTCCTGGCTCGCCAGGTCCCTTACACCCATATCAACTAGAGCATGGACCCCCAACCTGCCAATCTTGAATCCTTGATCAATTATCTAGCTTTTGTGTTATCTGGGGATTCACAGCAGGGAAAGGAGAGAAGCTTACTCCCTGTTTGACATAGGGTAAATCATTTAACTTCCCTACTATTTCCTCACCTGTAAAATAAGGGAGTTGGACCAAGTGGGTCTCTGTACTCCCTTCCAGCTCTAGATTGATGGTCCCATGGATAAACCTATGAAGAAGTTTGTCCTCCTCCCAGGCTGAACAAGAATGAAACTTGAGAGTTTTGGGGCAAGGTTATCTAGTGACTTAGGGGCCATGGCAAAACTATCCACCCACATTTATTCATCATGTACTATATGCCCAGCACCCTATCAGATGGTGGGGATACAAAAATGTCAAAGAAACAGCCCCTGGCCCTCTAGGAGCTAACATTCTATCAAGGGAGATATGTACCTAGATGGGTCTACAGAGAATATAAGGGGAGGAGATGAGCAGTTAGGTGGCTTATTGGATTAAGAGCCAGTCCTAGAGATGGGAGGTGTCCTGGGTTCAAATGTGGCTTCAGACACTTCCTAGCTGGGCGACCTTGGACAAGTCTCTTCACCCCTATTGCCTACCCCTTACAGCTCTTCTGTCTTGGGACCAATACACAGTATTGATTCCAAGACCGAAGATAAGAGCTAAATTTAAAAAAATTATACAGTATACAAAACAAGGGGCAGTTGGTGGTATTGTGCTCTGTAAGATCAGAATTCAAATCTGACCTGAGACTTCCTAGCCACATGACTTTGGGCAAGTCAAAACTTCTCAGCTAAGTGGGAGAGAGTAGGGATAGGGAAACTCAGTTCCCTTAACTGGGAAATGGGGATCATAAAAGCACTAACCTCCCAGGGTTGTCTCAAGGATACTTTTTTATTTTTAAAATGCTTTGCCAACTCTAATGTAAACCCTAAATTGGAGTAATACCTATAAGGTCAAGATTTGCTAGGGTAGATAATAGAGAGGGAGAGGGAATCACAAAAGCTTTCCCTTAAAAGGTGGTACATGAGCTGAGTCTTTTGTTTTTGTTGTTAAATCCTTTTCTTCTGTCTTAGAATTCATTCTGAGTTTCAGTTCCAAGGCAGAAGAGCAGTAAAGGCTAGACGATAGGGGTTAAGTGACTTGTCAAGGGTCACACAGCTAGAAAGTATCTGAGGTCAAATTTCCTATCTCCAGACCTGGTGCTCTATCCACTGAGCTACTTGACCTGGCTGCCCTTTGAACTGAGTCTTGAAGGAAGCTAGTTAGGGATTCTAGGAGGAGTTAAGGAGTTAAGGAAGGAGGGTATCCCAAGGCACAGATGGAGATGGGAGATGAAAGCCACTTTGCTTAGATTGCTACGTAGATGAAAGGGAATGATATGTAATGAGGTTAGAATGGGCTATGTGGTGAGGGGCTTCAAAGGCCAAAGAGAGGAATTTGTAGCTTATTTGAAAGGCAATAGGGAGCCACTGGAGAGATGAGAGTATCTGAGTGAGCAACTTCAGACATCTCTTTCCCTAGCCTTTATCTCCAAGAGAATAAACCAGTTGGGCACTTCAGGAGCATTCAAGGGGTGCCATAGTGTACAGAGCACCAAGCTGCAGTCAGGGAGACTCATCTTCCTGAGTTCAAATCTAGCCTCAGAAACTTAATAGCTGGGTGACCCTGAGCAAGTCATTTGATCCTGTTTGCCTCAGTTTCCTCAATCATGAAATGAGTTGGAGAAGGAAATGGCAAACCACTCCAGTATCTTTGCCAAGAAAACCCCAAATGGAGTCATTGAGAGGTGGACATGACTGAGCAACAACTGCACATCTCAGGAAAACCCAATGACAAGGAATGGGAATGCTGATCCAGAAGTGGAGTTTGCCATTGAACTTTGCCTCAGAGGTTGGGAAGGGGGTAAGGAAATCACAGCAGAAGCCCAAGTGGGAAGAACTTTTCTGGGATCCAAGAGCCTCATTAGCTGGGCAAGGTGATCTGAGCCATACCTAATATCCATTCCCATCAGGAAAAGGAATCCAGAAATGGAAAAAGAATGGAGCCGTCTACCAAGGAGATTGGAAGTTTGGGAAAAGAGATGGCTATGGGACCCTCAGCCTTCCTGACACTGAGAATAAGTACAAGAAGGTCTATTCTGGCTGGTGGAAGAACGACAAAAAATGTGTGAGTTTGGGCTGTTCCCTAGTAGGTGGGGAAGAGGGAGTCTGGGGGTGACATTTGGAGGGAAGGACGGGGCCAGGGCTGCCAGAACGGACTTGGGGGACTCCAGGGGGGGCTCTTGCTTGGCTGGAAAGATTAAAAGGAAAAGAACAGGAAGGCTTAAGGAGAAGGGACTTAGAAACCAAGGGGAAAAAAGAGAACGAGGCGGTGGCAGAGGGCCTCTCAGGGGCAGCTCCCTTCAGTATCACAGGAACCAAAGCCTTAGCAACAGGAAGCAGGAGAAAGGAGAGATATAGGGGTGGGAGCCAGAATTAAGTCTGCCAACCTAGACCGCCTGAGAGGCAAAAAGGCCATGCATGGGGCTAGGGTTTCCTCCTACCCTGAATCTAGGGGTGGGTTAGGAAATCTCTTCTTCACTCCCATCCCTCAAAAAAGGGCCTCCCTTCTGCACCTCCGATATCCTGGGTTTCTCATTTCCTGGCTTTATTTTCTAGCCTGGGGGCCTTCGTTATGGGCCCCAGGACCTCTAGGCTTCCCATAGACTGAAAACTTCCCATGCTATTATGGGTGGTGAGAAAAGAGGTGGGGATAACTGGAAGAAGTTCAAGGAGTGAGGCGCAGGGCCATCCGGAGCCAAAGCCAAGCTCTTGGCTTCCTGGACCGGAGTTGGGAAATGAAGGAGCCTTTCCTAAACTCTGGCCCACTTGGGCTGGGAGACTAGTCTCCTCTGCCCTCCTTGGGCAGGGCGGTGTTGAGGGAACATTGGGTGTCGGGAATATCCAGGCACGGACCCCGGTTCTGATACCTCCTAGCTGTGTGACCCCATTAGGCAAGCCCTTTAGCCTTACCCTTCTCATCTCTAGAATGGGGGTGATTATCCTTTCTAGGTCATGGACCTTGGAGGCGTCTAGCTGTTGATTGATTGATGCCTGGAGTATTGAGGCAGGTTCGCCCTCTGCCTCCTACAGGGCTATGGTATCTGGTACTATGGGCCCCAGGAATACTTTGAAGGAGAGTGGGAGGACGGCCTCCGGAGCGGATGGGGCCGCATGTACTATGCCAATGGAGACATCTACGAAGGCCAGTGGCTGCTGGGCAAGAGAGATGGGGAGGGCATGCTCCGCCTAAGTAAGTCTCCTCGGGGCTCTGCCCCCCTCCAGTGAGTTCCCTCTCAGAAATCTGCCTTTGCCCGATCACGATCACCCAGTAGAAGTCACATAAACACACGGGGCTTCCCTTCTGGCAACGTGGCACGTCCCGACCACCCAGAACATTCAAGCTGGAAGTTGGCTTCAGAGAGCCTTTAGTCATGGGATTTAGGATGCTGAGGGACTGTGGACTCGGACACACCAAGGGCTATGTGATCTCACCCTTCAGAGAGGCGGGTCTCCACCCATCCATGCCCGCTCCTGCCCATCCTGGCAGCTTTGGTCCACGTCTCCCATCCGTTCCCCATGACACCAATGGATTGGAGGACTTCCTTGAGGGCTCGAAGTCTACCAGTGGAGTACTCGTGCAATCCATTGGTTATTCCTTGCTCCTGCTAGCTTTTGTGAACAAGCAGCTCATCTTTTTTGAACCATATCTATAAAACGTCCTTTAATAGGGACAGCTAGGTAGCTTTAGTGGATGGAGAGCAAGGCCTAGAGACAAGAGGTTCTGGGTTCAAATTTGACTTCAGGACATCTTAGCTGTGTGACCCTGGGCAAGTCCCTTAACTCTAACTGCCTGGCCCTTACTGCTCCAAGCTTACTGCTTTGAACCAATAGGAAGGAAGGAAGGAAGGAAGGAAGGAAGGAAGGAAGGAAGGAAGGAAGGAAGGAAGGAAGGAAGGAAGGAAGGAA
>NC_058130.1:754193848-754209556 GCF_016433145.1 Gracilinanus agilis
CCCCCACTGCCTAGCCCTTATCATTTTTCTACCCTGGAACCGATACATAGTATTGATTCTAAGATGAAAAGTAAGTTTTTATATATTTATATATTTTATATATATATAGACATATTTTATATTTATATATATATATAGACATATATATTTATATATAGAGACATATACATACACACACAGGCAAGTCACTGAACCCCTACCTTTTATCACTTTTCTGTCCTGGAATTGATGCACTGATTCTAAGATGAAGGGTTTAAATTTAAAGAAAAAAAAAAAGAAAAAGAAGCAAGATGGGCCTTTTCTCAGGGTTCAAATAAATTCTAGAGTTCTGGACAGTTTCACTGGCTCCACGTTCCACTCATTCCAGAAATCAATGCTCGCCAGGAACTTGGGACGCAGAACAACAGCTAACATCTATCCATCCAGCATTCATGGGAAAGCTCCTTATGACACCCAATTTTTTTTGTGGTTATGTTTATTTTACTTATGTTATTTCTCTTTCTAAAAAAAATTTCCTCCCAATTACACAGAAAGACAATTTCCAACATTTCTTTTTTTAAATTTCGAGACTTTAATCCCACCTCCAAACTGAGATGGTGAGTGATCAGATTTAGATTTTTGTAAATCTTGTAAAACATTCATGTCCATTTAAAGGAGAGATCGAGGCCCAGGAAATGATATGTCTGGCTTAGGGTCTGCTGGCCAGTGGCTAGTATCAGAGGAGAGAAGGCTGTACTAATTCTAAGTCCTGGGTCGGACCAGAAAACAGAGCCTGGCCTCGAGTTTACATTTCAGATGGGTGGGATGAATATCTATAGATAAGAATAAGCAAAACCATTTCAGGCCTTCAGAGGTGGTGAGCTGCCCCATCCCGGACGAGCAACGAGCAGCCGCAGAAGGGCCCCTATTTGGGGATGATGTCTAGCTGTGTCTTCCTTCTCCCCTAAAATCATGATTAAAATAACTTTGCATTATTTTGTGTTGGCAGCGGCTAGGTTGCAAAGCAAATAGAGGATCAGGCCTGAAGGCAGTAAGATCTAAGTTCAAATTTCATCTCTAGACATATACTAGTGGTGTGACCCTGGGCAAGCACTTCACCCTGTTTGCCTCAGTTTCCTCATCTGTCAAATGAGCTAGATAAGGAAATGGAAAAACTAGCTGTGTGAATCTGAGTAAATTGCTTCACCTTGTTTGCCTCAGTTTCTTCATCTGTAAAATGGAGAAGGAAATAGTAAACTAGCTGTGGACCCTGGGCAAATCACTTAATCCTATTTGCCTCAGTTTCCTCATCTATAAAATAAGGTGGAGAAGGAAATGGCTAACCCATTCTCAAGATCTTCACCAAGAAAACTTGAAATGGAATCACCAAGAGTTGTACTGAATGACTGAACATTATTTTGTGTCATTCTCAACTCTTCCCTTTCTCTTCCCTCCTAAAGCAACCAGTTGCCAAATCTCCCCTCCATAACATCCCACAGAAGCCCCTTTCTCTTTACCCATGTTGCCCCATCCTCGTTCAGACCTCATCACTTCTTGGAACTAATTTTTTTTTAAAGCTCTTACCTTTTATCTTAGAATCAATACTAAGTGTTGGTTCCAAGGCAGAATATTGGTAAGAGTTGAGCAAAAGTGACTTACCCAGGGTCACACAGCAAGGAAATGTCTGAGAACAGATTTGAACCTAGGACCTCCCGACTCTAGGCTTGGCTCTCTATCTGCTGAACCACCTAGCTTCTTCACTTCTTGGAACTATAGAAAAGTCTTTCATTTTATACTTTATTTTATTTATGTTTTATATTATTTATTTTATTTATTCTAGTCCCCACTCCAACTTCCATAAAGCTGTTCCATGTCTGCCTGTGCCATTCCCACCTCAGTCAACTCCAGGGCTCCCCATTGTCTCCATATTCAAATATCAACTCCTTTGGCATTTAAAACCCTTTTCAATGGGACTCTCACTGTCTTTCCGTCCTCATTACATACTATTCTCCTTCCTGAATATTCCAAGTCCAGTCAAACTGACCCCTTTGTTGTTTCTCAAAGATAATGCTTCATCTCCCACCTCTGGGTCTTTGCATGGGTTGCCCCTCTCCTCCCTCCCATTTTTGGAATGCGCTTTCCTCTTCACCTGCTTTCTAGAATTCCTTTCAAAACTCACTCCAAATGTCATGTTCTAAATGAGGCTTTTCCTACCCTCCCCCCCCCCCCAGTTCCTAGCGTGCTTCCTTACAAAATCCCCTCATATAGATTCAATACATACTCATCTAGGAACACCTTGTTTCCTGTGAATAAGATCCTTGAGGGCAGGCAGGGTCCCCCTCATTTTTGTCTTTGCATCCCTGGCATCCAAGATGATGGCTGGGAAACAGCAGGCACTTAATAAATGCTCCATCCTTGGGAAATGACTCCCCGAGCTCTGCTGCCCTCAGTGATTCAGAAGTCAGTCCCACAAAGGCTTCCACCGTATTGGATGCCAGGAGAACCACGCTGGCACTTTTAGTTGGGGGCCTCAGTTCTACTCCATTAAGACTAATTTTTCCAAGATAGAACACAGATTTATTTAGAGCTGGAAGGGCTCTCTGCCACATTCTGAGGGGGGAACCCCCAGGATGAGAATTTGCTTTATCTTAGAGCTGGCTAGAATACACAGAAGGCAGACAACTTTCTTTCTTTTAAACCCTCACCTTCCATCTTAGAGTCAACAGTATGTATTGGTTTCAAGGCAGAAGAACTGTAAGGGCTAGGCAATGGGGGTTAAGGGACTTGCCCAGGGTCACATAGCTGAGAAGTGTCTGAGGCTAGATTTGAAACCAGGACCTCCTGTTTTCAGGTCTGCCTTTCTATCCACTGAGCCACCCAGCTGCCTCAGACAATTTTCAGTCACAGTTAGTACCAAGAGGCAAAACTCAGAAGTCCAGCCCTGCTTTTTTCCCCAAAACCAAATCTATAGTTTCTTTCCCATAGAAAACTCTAGGACAAGGAGTTCCCTTTTCTAATAAGCAGCTCAGCATCAGACCTGCAATTTAGTTTTAGAGAATTGCCCCCCAACACTAAGTCCAGTGACTCACCCAAGGTCACGATGCCAGCATGAATCAGAAAACACACTTGAAGAATCAAGTGTACCTAACTCCAGGGTCAACTGTCCTTATTCTTATGCTATCCCCTTGTGTTTACAGAGGAGAAAAGCTATTCCAAAGAAATGACATGATTTTACCAAAGGTCACCTCCCAAAAGACCAGGATTAGAACCCGGATCCTGTGATTCTAAATCTGACCCTCTAGAGCAACGGTCGGCAACCTTTTTGGCCGTGAGAGCCATAAAGGCCTGCGGATGGAGGCAGATGGAGGAGGATGGAGGCGGAAGGCGCTGGAATATGGGGGTGGCTGAAGGGCCCCCTGGGGCACATCCTGGGGCTCTGCCCAGACTGGCTGGCTGGGAGGTGGAGCCAGATATGGCTCGAGAGCCAGACGTTGCTGACCCCTGCTCTAGAGGGACAACTAGGGACAATCACAGTGAAAAGCCAGACTTGGAGTTGTTGGCAATGGGTGGGGCGGCATGCCTGGGTTCAAATCTGACCCCAGATCCCCAACTAACTATGTGATCCTGGGCAAGTCACTTAAACCCCCACTGCCAAACCTTTATCCCTCTTTCCACCTTAGAACTGATGCTTGATATAGATTCTAGACAGAAGGAAAAGGGCTTTTAAAAAAAGAAAATCCCCTCCTGACCCCAAGCGCAGGATGACAGAATTTTGGGTTTTCTAGCTGGGGCTCTAGGCTATCCTTCTTATTCTTCAGAGAAAAATGTATTTATTAATAAATAAAATAATGACCACTAGCATTAAATACTATAACACAAAGTTCTGTAAAGCACTTTATGAATATGACTTCATTTTGATTCTCGCAACAACTCTGGAAGGGAGATGTTATTATCTTCATTTTGGAGAAGAGCAAACTAAAGCCAAGTGACTTGCCCAAGGTCACACAGCTAGACAACGTCTGGATTTGATCTCTGGTCTTTCTGACTCCTCTATCAACCTGGCTGCTGAGAAAACTAGTAGAAGAGAACATAAGTACTTGCTAATTTAAAAAAATATTCATTTAACACTCAACAGACAGGTAATGAGGTACATTCCTCTGCTCCCAATCTCAGTTCCTGAATGGGAATTATTTCATTCTTGGCTTTTCTATTCCTCGGTACTTCCAAGCCCTTAACAAATGACTGATGACAGACTGACTCCAGCTCAATCAGCACTCGAGTGTTTATAATGTGAGAGGAGGGTGTTGGGTCCTAGAGATGGGAAGAACAAAATCATCCCATTCTCCTGGGGGAAGGAGGTAGCTGGCCTGGCTCCGGAGAAGTCCCCCTACCACGATCCCCTGGCTGTGTACTCCAGCAAGCTCCTCCGACTGCCCCCCAACTGGCCCAGGGCTCTGGGTGCCCCTTGTTCTCCATGCCAGGAACAGAAGAGAGAGGCTTCTGAGAAAACCTCCCTTCACCTGCTGCCAGCAACACAGGGCAGCCCAGGAAGCCCCCAGGAAGTTACTGGAGCAGCAACAAATATGGCCCCGGGGATTTTTCCATCAGAGATTCCAAGTGGGGCTGCAGTACCCCAAGACCGTGAGAAACCTTTTTTGCTCCCAGATTCTTGGAGAGGCTGCCACAGGTCACCAGGTGCATGCTTGAGACCCAGGAACCTTCCTTGGCCCTGTCCTGCCCCACTCCGTCCTCCCCCCCCCCCCGCCTTTCTCTTTCACTGGGGCTTTTAAAAATACCCCCATCCAAAGCAGTCCCATCAGCAGATCTGGGGTGTTATCGGAGGCTCGATCTAGGCAGGCCTCCGGGTTGAGTTGCTATGGAGGGAGGGGAGAGAGAGGGAGCTCTGCTTGGCAGAGAATAAATCGTGGGGCGAGGGTGGAGGACTTGAGATGAAGGACCCAACTAAAATAGGCCCCTGCCAACCTCAGGGGGTCAAGGAGTAAGAGCTGGAAGGGCCCTCCGTGGTCTAAACTGCCTTGGTCCTGGCTCTGGCCCTCTGAGGCCAAGGAGATCAAGGCCAGTCCCTCCTTCCCAAGTCAGCCCTTCAAATGGTGGAAGAGAACTCTTACAGGGTCCCCCTGAGCCTTCTGTTCTCCAGCCCCAGATTCTGTTCACTGATCGTCCTAGGAGATGGGCTCAGGGCTCTTGGCCATCCTGGTTACACTCCTCTGGACACTCTTCAGCTTATCGGTGTCCCTTTTCTAACCAAGCCTTAGTGACAGCCTCTATTATAAAAAAAGGAGGTCAGAGGGGTAGGCTAGGTTGCTCAGTGGATAGAGCCAGACCCAGAGACAGGAGGTTCTGGGTTCAAATATGACCTTACACTCTTCCTAGCTGCGTGACCCTGGGCAAGTCACTGAACTGCCATTGCCTAACCCTTACTACTCGCTCTTCTGCCTCGAAACCAATACTTAGTATTAATTCCAAGACAGAGGGTAAGGGTTAAAAGAGAATGATTTTTTTTTTAAGCGCAGAATACAATTCTCTAGGGGTGGTTTTATCAGAGCAGGGGAAGGGGAAATGATTTTCGTCTTCTTTCTGGAAACTTTGACTGTCCAGATGAAGTCCAAATGCCCATTAGGTCTGATGGATGCCAAGATCACTCCGTTGACTCATACTCCTGTCTCCAAACAGGCATCCTTCTATCCCTTGGCTCTTTTCTCAGGCAAACAGCCATCTAGCAATTTGCCCTTTGGAATATCATGGGACCTAAAGACAAAAGGGAGCTGGAAGGCCATCTGGTGCAATTCCACCATTTTCTTTTTTAAACCCTTACCTTCTGATTTGGAGTCAATACTGTGTATGGACTCCAAGACAGAAGAATAAGGGCTAGGCAATGGGGGTCGAGTGACTTGCCCAGGGTCACACAGCTAGAAAGTGTCTGAGGCCAGACTTGAACCTGGGACCTCCTGTCTCGAGGCCTGGCTCTCAATCCACTGAGCCACCCAGCTATCCCCCAATTCCACCATTTTAAAGGCCAACCCACAAATCCTTCGTAAATGTCTGTGAGCCAGGGACAGTGCTAGGTTTTGGAGCTATAAAGACAAAAAGCGAGCCAGTTCCTATGCTCAAAGAGCTTACATTCTATGGGAGGAAATCGTGAGGAAAACTCAGGAGGGAAGGAAGAAAGGAGTCCAAGGTCGCATGGATAGGGAGCCACAGAACTGGGATTAAAATCTGAAAATTCCAAATGTGGAATTGGAAGATCCAATGGCCAGTGTCCAATGCTTTGTAAACTGTTCGGCCCAAGACAAATGTCCTGTTTATTCCTAAGATCATCAGCTGCGGCTCTAGGCTTCCTGGACTGCTCCAGAGGCCGGGACAGGGTAGGAGAAGGGAGCTGCCCAGCCCGGCCTCCAGTCTGGGGAGGCCACAGCCATGGGAGACCAGGAAGAGGCAGCTGCTCATTCCTGAGCTCCTCCAGCTTGGCCAGGCAGCTGTCCTCCCTCCCGCCCTCTAAGCAGGGGGATATTCTCCCGGCTACTCCTGCACCTGTCTGCCCTGTGCCTTCCTCGCACACATGAATAGAAAGAGGGAGCCTAGTTGCACAAAGAGGTGCCTAGAGTTACTCTGACTTCCCCTTTGCTTCTTCTTCCTGTCCCTGGGGCAGAGGAGGCTGGCTGGGTGCCCACAAACACCCAAGGGAGTTCAGAATGCCTCCGGGTTCAGTTCTGTGCCCTGAGGGAGATAGTAAAACTTTCCATAGGGGTCCACTGTGGCCCTGGGAGCAGAAAGGGCTTTTTAAAAAGTCCTCTGGACATTTCTCAGAACACCAAGGCAATGGAGGGAGAGAGTCTGCAATATCCTACAAACAACGTGTTTTGGGGTTGTAGCAGGCTTGTTCAAAGTTCTGATGAATTCATATGGAGAGCCTAGTCTCTGAGCCTGGTGGGTCACCACCCCAGAGGGACCCAGGGGTTCATACAGGCACAGCTAGAGCTAGAAGGGACACTAGAGATGATCTGGTCTAACCCCCTCTGCCATTTTACAGAGAAGGAAACTGAGGCATGAAACGTTAAGCTATTGCCCTAAGATGACGAGGTTAAAAAATGGTAGATAAAAGATTCCAACTCAGGTCATCCAAGTCCAAGGTCCCTGCCCCATCCTGTGCCAAATTAAGGAGTTGGCCACAAAGGCCCCAAGAGGGAGGAAGTTTACTCTGGTTCCTAGGAAATGGGAGGAAACACGGGGAAAGTCATCGCCTGGGGTCAGCCTGTTCACTGCAATCCCCACAAGCCTTCACACCTCTTTTCCTTCCCCCAGCACTTCCTCTTTTCAGAAGCAGCAGCAAACCAACCCCCGCAGTGCCAGGAAGGGCCCCCCCTTGCTCAGGCTACCATCTGTGGCCCTGCTCTCTTGGGGGAACGAGGAGAGGGGCAAAATCCAAAGCCTGCCCATCCCAAGTGAGAGGCTGTGTCTTAGGCACAGAGTGCTTTCCTAGATCAAACTGATGCCAGGCAGGTGGCAAGGTCTCGATTTCACATACCCAAAGAGTCCGGCGACTACACCAAGGGTGCTTAGGGTAATGACAAGGACAAGAACAAAGCCTTTCATAGGGTACTTCAAAGTTGCAAAATCCCTTCTTTCAAGATATTAAATGAGGGGCAGCTAGGAGGTTCCAATGGAAAGAGAGCCAGACTGGGTTCAAATATGACCTCAGACACTTCCTAGTTGTGGGACCCTGGGCAAGTCACTTAACCCACATTTCCTAGCCCTTACTGTTCTTCTGCCCCAGAACCAATATTTAGTATTGATGCCAAGACAGAAAAGGTTTAAAAAAAAAAAAAAAAGGCATTAAGTTACTGAGCCTCATTAAGGTGTAGTGAAGGAGGCATCATGGGTAGGTACTATCTCCATTTTATTGATGGAGAATATAAGGTTCAAAGGAAGAAGGGAGCACCATCTAAGCCATTAGGGCCGATGTGACAGGTGGGAGAGCCCCTAGAACAGGGAATGTCAGGGATCGGAGGGGCCTTAGAGCAGAGGATGTCCAAGCTGGGAAGGGCCTGAGAAGAGGAAATGTCAGAGATAGAAGGGATATGTTAGCTGCCATCTTAGTCCAATGCCCTCAGATGACAGAAAAAACTTGCTCGAGGTCAGGCACCCAGAGGTCCAATTCTCAGGCTATTACAATAGTCCAACTCTTTGGCTGGTCCAGTGGATCAGGGCTGCTGAGAACAGGCCCCAGAAAAGA
This sequence comes from Gracilinanus agilis, assembly GCF_016433145.1. Taxonomy (NCBI): domain Eukaryota; kingdom Metazoa; phylum Chordata; class Mammalia; order Didelphimorphia; family Didelphidae; genus Gracilinanus; species Gracilinanus agilis. The sequence goes on from NC_058130.1 coordinate 754,202,082, forward strand.
GGCTTTCCCCACCACCACTCCCTCCTCTCCCCTTACTGCCTGGGAAGGGGACCAAGCTCAGGAGCAAATATCCACACGTCAGAAAGTCTCCCAACTTATTTAAGGGCAATACTCCAGATCTGGATGGAGCAGATGCATCCCTGGGTGCTTTCTGGTCAAGCTGGGGGTGGCCCTTTGATTCAAGCTCGCCCCTGGAGAGTGAAAATGAGAACAGGACCTGGAGGTAATGGGAACAAACACATCAAGCCCAATCCTCCTGGGTCCCTGGCAAGTTCCCACAGATCTCCATGGTTTCCACTGTGGCCAGAGCTCCTAGCCTCCCCCCCACCCCCAGCCTGTCCCCAAGAGATCAGGTTACCTTGAGTTGCTCCATAAGGTAAATATAGCCAGAGCACAGGGCCTATTAACTCAAAATAAACAGCCCTACACCCCCAAGTAAGTCAAAGGCCTACTGAGAGCCATGCTAGCTTCACTCAGACTGGGAAAAAGGGGCCCACAGGTGGCCATTCCTCCTCCCCTCCTCCCTCTCTGGCCCACACCACCATAGTAGAGAGGGCTAATATTCTTCCCATTTTACAAACAGGGAAACCATAGCTCAGAGAAGTCAGAGGACTTGACCAGAATCACACAACCAGCAAATAGTATAGCAGGACAAAAAACTAGTTCCTTCTACCATGTCCCAGTACAGACAAGGTTACTGTTGGCTTGTTGCTGGGTATGAAAATCCAGACTAAAACACACAAACAGCAAATAGCAGGTGGAATAGGGCTTGATTTTTTTCAGAAAAAAAAGGTTTAACCAAGGATCAGTTTAACTTTTTCAATTAGCTAATGAATAAAAAGTAAAAGCAAAAAACACAAAAACACAAAAACAACCCCCCCTCCAAAAAAAATTAGCTCCTGAAATGACTGGGTTTACTGAGAGGCAGCCTAACCTGGGGCAGAGAGCAAGGGACTTTGGAGTTGAAGAGAGCTGGGTACAAACACTGGTGCCAAAATTCCTTATGTGACACTGAGCAACTCATTGGGTTCTCTCAGCCTCAGTTTGTAAATCCCCTGTAAAATGGGGATCATGGCACCTACACCACCTGGTTGTTGTGAGAATCAAACCAGGTCACATAAAGCACTTTACAAACTTTACCTTGTTATAAAAACTTTATTGAGGTGGCATTACATACTTTATTTCCTCCCCCTCAGTAGAATGAAAAAGCTCCTTGAGAGCAAGAACTATTTCCCCATGGCCTAGTATATACAGGACATGGCATGTGATAGGTGCTTTAAAAATGCTTGGTCAGTGGACAGTGACTACATTCCCAAGGGTCAAATCAAAACCTGGGGGTACTCTCAGATTCCCAACAGAACACGGGCTCCAGAGGTCTCAAGCCATTAACAGAAGAGAATTCTCTTCCAAGAATCAAAGAACCTGATGCAAATACGTACAGTGGATAGAGTGCCAGGCTTAGAGTTGGGAAGACCTGAATTCAAACCTCAAACACTTCCTAGCTGTGTGACCCTGGGCAAGTCACTTAATCCCCATTGCCTAGCCCTTACCACTCTTCTGCCTTGGCACCAATATACAGTATTGATTCTAAGATAGAAGGTGAGGGTTTAAAAAAAGAAAAAAATGGAACCATCCTGCTAGCTGGCCCCAAGTGACATAGGCAAAGGACATTTTTTTACTGTTTTACTTTAAATTTTACAGTATTTTTATAGAGATATTTTATTGTAAATTACCATAGGACTACAAGCACAAGTGGGGGGAGGCCCATTTACTGGGTGCTCTAGGGGAATTTTTTTTCAGGTCTACAGGAACTCAGAAAATCTTGGGACTATTATTCTAAACAGGGTGCCCACAACTGATAACCCGTGTAAAAGCATGATGTAGGATCTTACTAGCCTCCTCTCCATCAAAGGACCACGGACAAGAGCTAGAAAGGAATCTTCAGTCATTGGAACTATGGCCTTAAGCCAATGGCCCTCATTTTACAGATGAGGAAATTGAGGCCTTGAGTAGAGTGACTTGATCAAGGTCACCCAGACAATTATCAGCAAAGTCAAAATTCGCTGCACATCTGGCATTCTTTCCACTAGTCTCCATCTTTTGTTTCCTGCAGAGTGTTTCCTATTAAGTCCTTTTTCGAAACTATTCTCGGCAACTTCCCCACCTGGCCCTAGGAATGAGAGGAGGCCACTGAGAGGAGGGAGGGAATAATCCAAAAGTAATTTATGTTTGGAGTTGGAATGCACACAGTGCACTTCCTAATTTTGTTTGGCTTAGGCTACCTTTTCAATGCCTTGGCCCACACCCATGGAGGCTGGGCGGCTATAGGTCAGATCTGCCCTCACCACATCTCTGAAAGGCAGGGGCTTGAGTGGGAAGGATTGTTCTCCCCCTTTTACAGTTGGGTAAATGGAAGCCCAGAGTGAAGAGTTGACCCTGACTGGATTCAATGGATGGAGACAGCTCTGTAACCTATGGGATCTGGAACCCTAAAATAAATTCCTTCCTTCCTCCCTCCCTCCCTCCCTTTCTTTCTTTCTTTCCCCTTATCTTCCCTCTTAGAATCAATTCTGTGTATTGGTTCTCCAGACCACCACCACCACCACCACTGGGTTATACATGCATTCTCCATATAGGTCCTAAAGCAGAAGAGAGATAAGGGCTAGACGATATGAGTTAAGTGACTTGCCCAGGGTCACACAGCTAGGAAACATGAGGCCAGATTTGAAACCAGGATCTCTGTCTCTAAGCCTGACTCTCTAGCCACTGACCCATCTAGTTGCCTTCTTCCAAAGCAAGTGAAGGGGCCAGGAGAAAACTGCAGGGACATAAAGACCCAACTCCTAACCTGAGGCAACTCTCTAACCTCAGCAGACTACTGGACAATTTCCCTTATCTTAAGCTGGAAGGGACCTCAGATAGGATCTAGTTCAACCCTCTCATTTTACAGAGGCAGAAACCTAGGGCTAGAGAAGATAAATATACAAGGGCTAGAATTTGAACCCAGAGCCTCTAACTCCAGAGTTTATGCTTCTTTTTAAAATTTCCTCTTTAAAAACAAAACAAAACAAAACAAGCTTCTGACTTAGTATAGAAGAACTATACAGGCTAGGTGATAGGGTTTAAGTGACTTGCCCAGGGTCATACAGCTAGGAAGTGTGTGAGGCCAAATTTGAACCCAGGACTCCTCCTGACTCCAAGCCTGGTGCTCTATCATTGTGCTACCTCACTGCCCCATGTAATACTCTTTCTCCACTCTACCAGATGAACCACCCGAGTTGTACCTTTGGAGGCGAGAATGCCCAGGTTGGTGTGGCCTGCTCCTTGATTCTTCTTATTTTACAGATAAGCAACTGAGGTCTGGGGAGATGAAGATCACACAGGCTGTAATCACCTGAGGCAGAGCTGCTCCCAACTTCCCCAAGCACTTTACAGACATGATCTCAGTTTTATCCTCACAACCACCCTGGGAAGGAGATAATAACCCCCGAGAGGGATGAGACACAGCCGTCAGTCTTGCCTCAAGAGGAGGACCGTTCCTCAGGCTCTTAGATTCAGTTACAACCATTCTGTCCAGCGTTCTCATTTTACAGATGAGAAACGGAGGTCCGGCCTGGTTAAAGACTCACCCAGAGTCAGGCACTAACGGAGAGTGTCTAAAAAGGGCAGAATCGGAACCGAGGCTTTCCAGAGCCCTAACCCCAACATCACCCTGTCCCCAGCCCTTAGCCCAGCGCCTAATAATAATAATAATAATAATAATAATAATAATAATAATAAGTAACCTATATTATATAATAATAAAATAAGCCCTTGAGAGTTCTGCTCGACGCCTGAGTCAGTTAGACGGAGGATCTCGGACCCATCCTGGCTATACCCCTTCTAGTCACCCGGACAGTTCCCTGAGGTTAGGAGTGTCATCCTGGTGGGGGCTCCCTGTATATTAAGGATGTTGTTCTGCCCATGTCGCACCCCACACAGATCAGGAGGAGGCCAAAGCTCAGGAGCTGAGTGAGGGTTTGGTCTCTGGCTGCCTTCCAGGCCAACACCAGGGTGCCCGTTTTCATTTGTGCTGATCCTGTGCCACCCCCTCCCCTCCCCGGAGGCAGGATGCCAGAGTCCTTGCCAGGACATCCTGACCCTTCACTCCCAAAGGCAGGAACAGAGAAGCTCATTCCCCCCAAGCCCTGCACAGAACAGGAATTCTATGGACTGCCCATCCTGGACAGAAAGCAGAAACCTAAGAGGGAGCAGCCAGAGGGCATAAGGCAGATTGGGGAAACTCCACACCCCATGCATGAACCCTTCTGCAAGCAGAGACTGACTTAAAAAAAAACCACTTTAACTCCCATCTTAGACACAATACTAAATATCCATTCCAAGGCAGAAGAGCGGTCAGGGCCAGGCAGTGGAGATGAAGTGACTTGCCCAGGGTCACCCAGCAAGGAAGTGTCTGAGGCCAACTTTGAACCCAGGATCGCCTGGCTCTCCATCCACTGAGCCATCCAGCTGCCCCCAAGGCTGACTCTTTCTGCCTCCCTGACAGAAATCCTATCAAGAATTCCCAAGTCTGAGGAGAAAAGTAGCCTTTGTACATTCCTGGCAAACAGAGGAACTTGCAAGGTCACAAGGATTATATGCATTTTATAGAAAAGGAAGCTGAGGAGCAGCTAGGGGGCTCAGTGGACCGAGAAGCAGACCTAGAAACACAAAGTCCTGGGTTCAAATCTGCCCTCAGGCACTTCTTAGCTGGGTGTCCCTGGGTAAGTCACTTGACCCCCACTGCCTAGCCCTTAGCACTCTTCTGCCTTGGAACCAATACATATATATAATTTATAACATATATATAAATTATATATATAAAATAAATATATTTATTTTAAGACAGAAGGTGACGGTTTAAAAAAAAAAGAAAAAGGAAGCTGAGGATCACAGCTGCAGCACAGTCCAAGGGCTCCTTCTATTACTTTGGAGACAAAGGGTCAGTGAACCCCACTTCTGCTAATTACTATCTGTGTGTCCTTGGACAAGTAATTTGCACTCTCTGGGATAAATAAGCCACTTGGGCTACATAATCACTAAAATCTTTTCTAGCTCTGAAGTCTGTGCTTTTTGAGTTGGCAGGACTGGACCAGACTCCATGGAGAAGGCACCCTAAGCTAGGCCTTGAAGGATTTCGAAAGACAGAAATGAGATTCTCAAGTTACATGGTAGGCCCTTGGACAAGCCACTTGGCACTCATTCATACAACAAGCATTTTTTTTAAACCCTTACCTTGTCATAGCATCAGTACTAAACATCAGTTCCAAGTGGTAAGGGCTAGGCAATTGGGATTAAGTGGATTTCCCAGGGTCACACAGTTAGGAAGTGTCTGAGACCAGATCTGAACCCAGAACCTCCTGTCTCTGGGCCTGGCTCTCCATCCACTGAGTCACCCAGCTGCTCCTTGTGAAGGGCTTTCAATGCCAGGTTATAGTGTTTGGATTTAACCTAGAGGAAAATGGGAACCACTAATATTCCAGAGCAGGGGAGTGATAGGATCAGAACTGTAGCCCTGTAAAAGGAGGGGGTTGGATTATATAGCACCTACTATGTGCTAAGTACAATTATGATCTCCTACATTAAAGGCTCCTTCCAGATACTTGGTGTGGGCTTGATCACTGACTGATTTCCCCTCCTCTTCCCTCCACATCAAAGGGCATCTTCATGGCCTAAAGGGTGGGGTGTCCCCTTGGGGGAAGTCCACTCTGCTGACTCATGGGCTCTGGAAACAGACTAGCAAGCACTCGTTCCCATGGTTACCTCCAGTTGGGCCAAAGCACCCCAATCCCCATCTACAGCCCCATGTTTAAGAGGGATTTGAACCACAAGGAAGGTGGGTCAAACCTAGACACCGCAACTCCTCCCCTCCCAGCATCTCCCCTCAAACACACCCTTTCATTATTGTCCTCCCTGGACCTATCAAGTCAGCAAAGTTTTCCCTTATCACACCCCACAGACACAAACCCACTCCTTCCCCCCACAAGGCGGGGGGTGTATTCCCTTATTCCATTAGAAAGTCCTAGAGATGGAGGAGCTGGAATCAGAGACGGTGGAAGCCAACTTGGATCTTTGCTTTAGGGAGAACTCTCTACCTCTATCGCCCAACAGCATCCTTCATCCAAGCTACAAGAGCTCCCACTCCCGTTAGCAGGTCTGGTCGTGCCTCCTCCAAACATGCACCCCAAGCAGAATCCCTTCCACAATACACTCAGTGTTACTAAAGCCCGGAAGCCTTCCCTACCCTGATCAGGGACCAGATCCAAAAGGGAGAACTTCCCCTGGTGACAGACCATCTGTTTGTCTGTCAAACTGGGGCCAGCAGAGGCCGGAACAGCTGCCTATCATTCTCGGGGCCCCCTGCTCCCCGCCTGCTGTTTTTAGCCATTGGAAGGGGGAGGTGACATTCATCTGACCGTCGGGTAAGGCAGGGTGAGGAGGGGACTTTCTCAATGTTCCAGCATCCCACTGGTGGAAGTCAAGGGTTTGAGTCACCAGGGCAGAAAGAAAAGCTGGCCAAGACTGAGCCATGATTTGCTCTGGGGAGGTATGACGCAGCGAGGGGGAAGGGGGCAAAGCCTGTCGCCCCAACTCTGACCTTTCCCCCAAACTCAACAACGCCGTGTCATAAGGGAGCAAGCATTCATGAAGTCTTCGCCTACTAAGGAAGCCCTGAGGAGCCAAAGGACAACACTGCTGTCAATGAGCTTTCAGAGATTCTGTTCAAATGGGGGGATCACAAACTCAGAGAGAGGGAGACACGCTATCACCACAGGCTTGTTCAGTACTGATGATGACAGTCATTGTAGTGGCCTTAAAGTTAGCAAAGCATTTTACTTATAATAAACATATTATAAGGGGTGACTCAGTGGATTAGATCGAAGGACCTGGATTCAAATCTAGTCTCAGACACTTCCTAGCTGTGTGACCCTGGTCAAGTCCCTTAACCCCCATTGCCTAACCCTTACCACTTTTCTGCCTTAGCACCAATACACAGCATTGATTCTGAGATAGAAGTTAAAGGTTTTTTAAAAAAGCATGCTATATATACTTAAAATTTTTTTAATGTATATACCCTTCTAAGGTCAAGAGTGTCAGCTGACAAAACCCAACTGAGCACCTACTGGATGTCAGGCACCAGGTGAGGTCCTGAGAATGAAAAGACAAAAGTGAGCCAGGCCCTGACCTCAAGGAGCTTCATGGGAAGATAGCTCTTTAGCTGGAAACAACCAGGGATGATGTCCAGCTTGCATTCATCTTAGGGGAAACAATGCATTTGCAGATAAATATAGAGGGGGTAGGCAGAGGGACAGAGAGGGAAAAAGAAAGGAAAGAAGGGAGGGAAGACGTAAGGAGGGAAGGAAAGAAGGAGGGAAGGAAAGAAGGAAGGAAGGAAGGAAGGAAGGAAGGAAGGAAGGAAGGAAGGAAGGAAGGAA
>NC_058130.1:754219532-754233200 GCF_016433145.1 Gracilinanus agilis
GAAGGGAAGTAAGGAAGGGAAGGGAAGTAAGGAAGGGAAGGGAAGGGAAGGGAAGGAAGGAAGGGAAGGGAAGGGAAAGGAAGTAGAAGGGAAGGGAAGGAAAGGGAAGGGAAGTAAGGAAGGGAAGGGAAGGGAAGGGAAAGGAAGTAGAAGGGAAGGGAAGGGAAGGAAAGGAAGTAGAAGGGAAGGGAAGGGAAGGGAAGGAAAGGGAAGCTAAAGGAAGGGAAGAGAAGCTAAGGGAAGGGTGTAATGCAGGATTTGTGCAAGATTTCTTGCATTTGCAATATTACCCTAGGCAATCCTGTCAGTTAGCAGAATGGAACTCTGGCCCAGCAGGTGCCAGTCCCAGGAGCTGACAGTTGAGCTGGAACTATATAAACCCCTGCAAACCCAATCAGGGGGTTCTGATTTCCTTGACCTCACCCAGACACCCAGCTATCCCTTGATTTCCCCTTGGGGAGACTGGCACCTGCCGGGCCAGAGTTCCATTGTGCTAACTGACAGGATTGCCTAGGGTAATATTGCAAATGCAAGAAATCTTGCACAAATCCTGCATTACAAGGGAAGGGTAAAGTGGGAGTGATAACAATAAATAAATGTTTTTTTAAAATTTAATCTAAAAAAAAATCTTAGGGCCCTATTCGCTTTTTTTAAACCTTTACTTTCTGTCTTAGTTAAAACTCTAAGACAAAAGAACTAGGGCTAGGGAAACGAGGTTAAGTGACTGGCCCAGGGCCACCCAGCTCCTATTCACTTGTTTTGTCCGGAATATTTTCCCAGGCATCAATGGCTATGAGAAAGTCCAGTGACTGCAGAGAGCTCCCTCCCCAGTAGGGGGCGAAGGTTAACAGCAGAGAGCTGAAAGAGGAGTGGGCTTGGGGCTGGGAGGAAGCCTACTGGGGAGGTCAGAGAAAAGGATGGTCAGGAAGGGGACTCTGGGATGACCTTCCCCAACCGGTTTGGGGAAAACAATAGAATCAAAGTGCTGCGGACTCCCCGAGCATGCTAGGAGGCGGGGCACAGTGGAACTCTATTCCGAAGCATTCTTAGCAGCGTTTTCTCTGGTTACAGGGCAACCAAGCTCCCCTGTCAGTGTTCTCCTTCCTCGCTCAATCAATCTCCCCAATGCCTTTTGAGGAAATATGCAGCCCCCAGGCGTTGCAGAGTCTGCACTCCTCTGCATACGAGGAGGGAATTTCCTTACTGGGAGTCACCACCACATAAACCACGCCCCCTCCCATCCTTTTTAACCCTTATCTATTGTCTTAGCCTCAGTTCTAAGGCAGAAGAGCAAGCAATAAGGGTTAGGCAATTGGGGTTAAATGACTTGCCCAGGGTCACTCAGCTAGGAAGTGTCTGAAGTCAAATTTGAACCCAGGACCTCGGATCTCCAGACTTGGCTCTCTACCAGCTGAGGTACCTAAGGGTCCCTCACATACACACTTCTATGAAAAGCAGCCCTGAATTGCTAGGACAAAGAATGCCCTCCTCATCTGGAGGAAGAACTGTGGGAGCTGGAATGCAAATCAAAGCACAGGCTTCTCACTTAAGCTCCTTTCTGTTTTTGGGTTGGGGTTTTTGGTGTTATATGAGGATTCTCTGCCAACAATGACCAGTATGGAAGTGTCTTGCATGATAATACATGTATAACCAGGATCAGATTACTCTCCATCTCCCGAAGGAGGGAGGGAGACAATGTGGATCTTAGGATCTCGGAAAACCTTTGTTGAAAATTGTTATTACATGAAATTGGGAAAATAAAATCCTTTATTTAAACAAAAACTCTGAGCCAAGCAGCCAGCGAGAAGTCAGAGGGCACAGATGGGGAACCCACGATTTGAGGAATTTGACTAGAAGATTTCTAACAGGGAAAGAAATTCATTATTGTTGTTCAGTTGTTCCAATTGGGTTCATCTCTCTGAGACCCCAGTTGGGGTTGGTTTGCCATTTCCTTCTCCAGCTCAGTTTTGGTTTTTTTTAGACCCTCACCTTCCATCTTAGAATCACTACTGTGTCTTATTTCCAAAACAAGAGAGTGGTAAGGGCTAGGCAATGGGGGGTAAGTGACTTGCCCAGGGTCACACAGCTAGCAAGTGTCTGAGGTCAGATTTGAATCTAGGACCTCCCATCTCCAGCTTTGGTTCTCAGTACACTCAGCCACCTAGATGCTCCCCTCCAGCTCATTTTAGAGGTGAATAGAGTCAAGCATATAGGGTTAAGTGACTTGTCTAGGGTCGCACAGCTAGCAAGTGTCCATTGAACCTGAGATCTCCCATCTCTAGAGTTGGTTCTCGATCCACTGAGCCACCTAGCTGCCCCCCTCTAGCTCATTTTACAGATGAATAAATTGAAGTACACAGGGTTAAGTGACTTGTCCAGGGTCACACAGCCAGCAAGTATCTGAGGCCACATTTGAACTGGAGTCTTCCTGACTCCAGGTCCAGCACTCTGTGCACTATGGTGCTCCCTAGCACCTCTTTGCTGCCCTAAGGTACAATATCTTAGCTCTTGGAGGAAGGGGATTGATGACTGGAGGGACAAGAGAAGGTGACAGTCTTGTAAACAAGTTTCTTAACCTCTAAATAAGGAAGATTAGACTGTTCCCACAAAGCAAGGCTCTGAGGAGGAAAAAATGTTTTGCAAGCCTCAATGCACTAAAGAAAACTGTTGTTATTATGATTATTAATCCCATCTCCAGAGATCATCAGACCCAAGGCTAGCCTTTCAACCTCCAGAAAGAAGGCTTGGAGCCCAGAGTACACTGGCGCATTCACCTCCCTAGTCTCTGTCTCTGCCTCCCTCTCTGTTTCTCTGTGTCTCAGACAAGTGAGGAAGAAAACATTCCCTAAACCAGTGATGGTGAACGTTTTAGAGTCAGAGTGCCGGGCCCCATCCCTACCCCACTCCCCAGACAGAGTGCCTTGGCCACCTCCCAGAAACCACGTGGCTATGCTCTTCCCCACCCATATGCTGGGTATGCCCTACCCTCTCCCCTTACCCTATATGGAGGAGAGAGGAAGTGCTCCCATTGGGCTACTGGGTGGAGTGGTGGGTGATGAGAAAAAAAAGTCTTCAGGCACTATGGGGAAGGGGAAGGGAGCCCTTCTAGTAATGAACTCTAGGGGTGGGGGGTGAGGAGAGAGGGTGACCATCGTACCCACAGAGAGCACTCACAAGGAGCATCTTTGGCACCTGTACCATAGGTTCGCCATCACTGCCCTAGACAATTTGCCCTCCAGCATCCTGCCTCTCTTAAAGCTGCCCAGAACATCATTGCTTGGCTGTTGTGTTGAACTTTGGGCTGGGCTGGTAGTCTATTTCCACCCCCAGATTCTTTTCAAATGTAAGAATTTGGTGAGGAGATGGTAGCAGCTTGCCAAAACTACCTGTTACAGATTTCTTAACCTTCCACATTAGCCTCCCAGTCTGGTTCCAATTTCCAGACATTTCTTCTACTTCCCTTTCACATAGCCTAGGTTCCAGTCAAAACAACCATCTTCTGGTTCTACAAACTCAGTAAGCCACCTCCTGCCACCAAGTCTTTGCCCAAGCTGTGTCCACTGCTAGAATGCTGGTCACTCTCATTCTGGGAATCTTTACCTACCAGCAGGGTCCAGTTCAGCAGGCTGTCCCTTCTGTGGTGAAGCCTTTTCTGAGCCCCCATTTATCAATCTACTCTTTCTCCACAAATCACTAAGCTGTTCCTGAATTGTTATTGTCTTTCCCAGCTGGACAAAGAAATACTTCTTGAGGGCGACGTCCATTCTCTTTGCCCTATGGCTGGTCCTTAGCAAGGTGCCTGCCACCTGATGGAACCTAGCTCATTAGATTATGTGGGCTCTTAGCAATCTTCTTAACCCTTACCTCATGCCTCAGAATCAATACAAAGTATTGGTTCCAAGGCAGAAGAGGGGTAAGAGCGAGACTGATTTCTTTTAAACCCTCACGTTCTGTCTTACTCAATACTGTGGATCAGTTCCAAGGCAGAAGAGCAGTGAGGGCTAGGCAATGGGGGTTAAGTGACTTGCCCAGGGTCATACAGTTAGGAAGTATCTGAGGCCACATTTGAACCCAGGACCTCCCATCTCTTTTTACCCAGCTACCCAGCTGTGGCCCTTAGCTCTTAGGGCCCTGCCTATACCCAAAGCTACAGCCATTGGCTGCCCTCATGGTTCCCTCTGGTGGCAGAGTGGTGCCACGTCGGGTATCTGGGCATTGCCAAGCCCTGGAAATATTGACTTGGTCAACAAGTATCTGTTAGCCTCTTACTTACTATGTGTCAAGCACCAGGCACGTAAGTAAGAGCGATGAAACAATTCTTCCTGGGAAGGAGGTTACATTCTAACGGAGGGACGGATCCACGGTCGGGGCATGCAGGCAGTGTGGGGAGCCCGAGGAAATCGGGGACGAGAGAGACAGGAGGAGGGAAAGCAAAGAGCAGCTCTTACAATCATCCCAGAAGAGGCAGAGGGGGTGGCAACAGAACGTGTTTGTACAGTGCTTTCAGCATTGCTCATCTGCCAAGGAAGAAATGCAAAGGCTTCCACGCGGGTTCAAGAAGTCCACGGAAAGTACAGAGGGGGAAGGTATGGCTAATTTTGTTCTTTAAGTCACTGCAGTCTTGTCTGACTCTTCCCGACCCTATTTGGGGCTTTTCTTGGCAAAGACATTGGAGTGGTTTGTCTTTTCCTTCTCCAGCTTATTTTACACTTAGGGAACTGAGGCAAACAGGTTCAAGTGACTTGCCCAGGGTCACACAGCTAAGATACTGGAATGGTTTGTCTTTTCCTTCTTCAGCTCATTTTATACTTAGGGAACTAAGGCAAACAGGTTCAAGTGACTTGTCCCAGGTCACACAGCTAAGACACTAGAGTGGTTTGTCTTTTCCTTCTCCAGCTCATTTTATACTTAGGGAACTAAGGCAAACAGGTTCAAATGGCTTGCCCAGGGTCACACAACTAAGATACTGGAATGGTTTGTCTTTTCCTTCCCCAGCTCATTTTACATTTAAGGAACTGAAGCAAACAGGTTCAAGTGACTTGCCCAAGGTCACACAGTTAGAAAGTGTCTGAGGCTAAATTTGAATCCAGGAAGATGGGCTTTTCTGATTCCAAGCTCCATGCTCTAACCATTGCACCACCTAACTTCCCTACGACTAATTCCTGGGAAGTAATTAAGCTGAAAAAGACCTTCAGAAAAGATTGGGGATCTGGGGAGGATCCGAATCAATCACGTCCTGTGGCCAGCAGAAGAATCTAACAAGACTTTGGGTCTAATTCCCTTCATTCTACAGATGAGGAAACTGAGGTCTAAGGCAGGGAAGTGGGAAGGAAAGAAGCATTTCTAAAGCGCCTGCTGTGGGTAGGCCCTCTGATACTTTCCTAAGCACCTTTCAAATGGTTTCCTTTGGATCCTCACAATAAGCCTGTGTGGTCGTCGATGCCGTTATGCCCCCTTTCCATGTGGAGAGGCCCATCCCCCACGTGCAGCATGAGCATGGCTTAAAAGGAAGCAGAAGAGCCGTCTCTCGGCCCTGCTCCCCCCACCTCTCTCAAGGAAGACTTTAATTCCTGCCAGGAGGGGAAGCCGGAAGCCGAGGTCAAAGGCTACTCTGCTCTCTTCAGAGAGAGGGGATTAGAGCTCTCTGCTCCCTTCGGTGCTCTTGGCCTAGGCCGGGGCCCTCTGTGCAATCAGGTTCAAGCTAACTTCTGATCACAGCTTTCCCTCTTGGGGGGACGGAAGGCCCCAAACTGGACAGCCAAAGCCCGACCGTCCCCCACCACATAACCACCTCCACGACAAACACGTAGAGCGCTTAGCCGAGGAAAACCTGCTTCTCCAAGTCAGCAGCGAAGCAGAAATCCGAGAAGGGAGACATGGGAGAATACAGGCCAGCCCCCACCATCGGGAGGGAAAGAACCCAGCTCAGCCTAGATCTCACCCAAAGGGAAGTCTCCAGGGGAGCGGCGAGCTGGGAACAAGGACCCAATAAAGGTCACCAGCTCTTTTTTCCCAGAGTCTTTCCCATCAGCCCCCTGAGGCGAGGTTGACCTCTTCCAGCTCCCTTCTTGAAGATGAGAGCCAGCCGTACCTGTAGCAGCTACAGGGCTGGAAGAGAACTCAAGAGACACTCAGAGAAAGCAGGAAAAGCCAACAGAACCCCCCCTAACTCTGCCCTGCCTCCTCCGAAAGGGCAGGCCATTCATTTCCACCAATAAAGAGAAAGGCACATGGATAGAGCTCTAGGAGTCAGGAGGACCTGGGTTCAAAGCTGGCCTCAGACACTTCCCAGCTGTGTGACCCTGGGCAAGTCACTTAACCTGCATTGACTAGCCCTTGATACCAAGATAGGACATAAGGGTTGAGAGAGAGAAAGAAAGAGAGAGAGACAGAGAGACAGAGACAGAGACAGAGACAGAGACAGAGACAGACAGAGACAGAGAGACAGAGACAGAGACAGACAGAGACAGAGACAGAGACAGAGAGAGAGAGAGAGAGAGAGAGAGAGAGAGAGAGACAGAGACAGAGAGAGAGACAGAGACAGAGAGAGAGACAGAGAGAGAGACAGAGACAGAGACAGAGACAGAGACAGAGAGAGAGAGAGAGAGAGAGAGAGAGAGAGAGAGACAGAGACAGAGACAGAGAGAGAGAGAGAAAGAGAGAGAGAGTCCTATATCAATGGGCTTTAGTAATAGGGTCACATCCAGCTGAGGAAACTGAGTCAAAGAGAGCTTAAGTAACTTGCCCAGGATCGAACAACTAAGCATGTGCATACACATTTGAACTCAGGTCTTTTTGACTCCAGGCCCAGAACTTTTCCTACCGCTGCCTCAGTGATAAAGTGATGAAGTCGCGCAGGTAGTGACCATCAGAGATGGGATTTGAACTCAAGATCTCTGACTTTAGTGTCTGCATTGGCTCCTTAGACATATAGCTTATGATCAGAGGGATATTGATGAGCTGACTGTGGCCTACCTGGGAAGGTGCTCAGTAAATCAGCCTCTCACAGATCAGTTAGAAAAATGAGGAATGTTCAGTTCTGAAAAGAAAAGACTGGGGGGGAGGAGAGCAAAGGGATGTGACATTTGCCAATTATTCACTAGCTCTGGGCAGCAAGAGTGATTAGCTTTTGGGGGGCAGCTGGGTAGCTCAGTGGATTGAGAGTCAGGCCTAGAGACGGGAAGTCCTAGGTTCAAATCTGGCCTCAGACACTTCCCAGCTGTGTGACCCTGGGCAAGTCACTTGACCCCCATTGCCCACCCTTACCACTCTTCCACCTAGGAGCCAATACACAGAAGTTAAGGGTTTAAAAAAAAAAAAAAAAAAAAAGAGTGATTAACTTTGGGGCACTGAGGGCCGAACAATGGGCAGAGCACAGGAGCTGGAGACAGGAAGACCTAAATTCAAATCCAGCCTCATATTGAGTGATAACACATGTATATCCCAATGCAATTTCTCATCAGCTCTGAGAGGCAGGAAGAAAGAGGGGAGGGAGAGAAAATGAATCATGTAACCATGGAAAAAGATTAAAAAAAGAAAAAGAAAAGAAAACTTAAAAAAAGAAAGAAAGAAAATCCAGCCTTAGACACTTACTAGCTGTGTGACCTTGGGCAAGTCACTTCATCCTGTTTGCCTTGATGAAAAAAATAAAAAAGAGTAATTAGCCTTGTTCTGCTTGGCCCCAGGACAGAGCTAGGAGCAGAGGATGGTATTTCGGGGGAAGCCAAAGGAGGTTTGAAGTCAGAAAAACTTTCCTACAAAGGAGGGCGTTCCCAAAATGAGATGGGCTGCCTGGGGAGGGATGCTAGCTTGCCTCTCACTAGAGATTTTTCAGGCAGAGGCTCAAGTATTGGTTGAATTTCAGTGGCCTCTGAGATCACTTCTCATTAAAATGCTATAATTCCAGGGCAGTTGGGTGACTCAGTAGATAGAGAATCAGGGTTAGAGACAGGAGGTCCTGGGTTCAAATCTGGTTTCAGACACTTTCTAGCTGTGTGACCTTAGCCAAGTCATTTCACCTTAATGACTCTTACCATTCTTCTGCCTTAGAACCAATGCTTGGTATTGATTCTTCTTCTTCTTCTTCTTCTTCTTCTTCTTCTTCTTCTTCTTCTTCTTCTTCTTCTTCTTTTTTAACTCTTACCTTCTGCCTTAGAATCACTACTGTCTACTGGTTCTAAGGCAGAAGAGCAGTAAGGGCTAGGCAATGGGGGTTAAGTGACTTGCCCAGGGTCACACAGCTAGGAAGTATCTGAGGTCAGATTTGAATCCAGGACCTCCTATCTCTAGGCCTGGCTCTCAATCCATAAAAACAAAATTTTGAGAAAATCTCAATGTACTTATATATTTATTTTTATGAAATCTTTTCCTCAAAATACCCCCGTGAAGTAGCTAATGAAATTAATATCCCCATTTTAGAGATGAGGAAACTGAGACTGACCCACAATCCCAAGTCCAACAAACAAAGGATTCAGTCAAAGGAGAGGAGAGCGTGAATACTCCCAAATACCAGGCACTGGGCGGAACATGTCCAAACCTGAACCCCTCCTCCTGGTAGATCTCCTTGTCCTGGAAACCTGCTCCACCCCCTAATTTCTCTGTTTCGCTGGCTGGCACTGCCATCATCTGTTGCCCACATGCCAAACGAGGGAGTCATCTCTCACTCCTCCCTTACTGTCGTCTCCCACATGAGTTACCAAGAAGCCTTGTTGATTAAACTAACCTCCGCCCGGCCTCTTCCATCTGCTCCTCTAATTCCACTGAACCAATTCATATGAAAAATCTGGTCCATTTGGATGAAATCCCAGGTATAGACACACACACGCACATGCACACACATGTACACGCACACGCACACACACACATGCAAAACAAACAAAAAATAAATAAATGCAAGACTTCAGAAAGCACAAAAATCTGGAGGATCTGATGGGATAGGAAATACCCAAATACTGTGGCTGATTTCCTCTGGTCACGAGTCTGGAGAGAGAAGCCGTAGAGCTCGGCTCTCCCATTTTACAGATGGGGAAACTGAGGTTTGGCGAAACGAAACATGACTGGATCATAGAATAGAATTCTGAATGCAGAGCAGGAAGGGACCTCTGTGGCCACCGAGCCCTCGGTTTCTTTTCAGGATGGATGGGATGGTTATATTCTGAAGACTTCAAAGCCCTTCCCTGTCATGAGATGCTCATTTGTGCCCCACACAACCCAGGGGAGATTCAGTCTGACGGAGGGGTTGAAGGATTGGCCTCGGACTCAGAAATCTAATAGCGGCTGTGTGATAAGAGCAAGTCACTTAAATCTCTCTGTACGGAGCCTGGGCAACTCCTCAGACTAGAAGTAGGAGCTCCTTCCTCATTTGGGAGTTCTCTGAGTTAACGAAATCAACGGACTAGTCCTTATCCCTACCAACCCTCTGAGGTAAGGTCTACGGGTATTATTATCCCCATTTTACAGGTGAGGAAGCTGAGGCTCAGAGACTTGCCTTTTGTCATTCTGCTGATGAAGTTTAAGTCAGAATTTGAACTCAGTGCTTCTTTACTTCAAGTCAAGCCATTTACTCCCTAAACCAGTGATTCCCAAAGTGGGCTCCACCGCCCCCTGGTGGGTGCTGCAGCGATCCAGGGAGCAGTGATGGCCACAGGTGCATTGATCTTTCCTATTAATTGCTATTAAAATTTAAAAAAAAATTAATTTCCAGGGGGCTAAGTAATATTTTTTCTGGAAAGGGGGCGGTAGGTCAAAAAAGTTTGGGAATCACTGGCCTAAACCATGCTTCCTAATTAAGATACTGATCTTTGGAAGATTTAAAATGTAGGTGAGAACCGTAACTCATTCATAAATCACAATGTTGCACATTAGAATCAAAGGGGGCAACTAGGTAGCTCAGTGGATTGAGAGCCAGCCCTAAAGATGGGAGGTCTCAGGTTCAGATCCAACCTCAGATGCTTCCTGGTGCTGTGACCTTGGGCAAGTCACTTCACCCCCACTATTCTTCTGCTTTGGAACCTATACACAGTATTGATTGTAAGACAGAACAGTAAGGGTTTAAAAAAAAAATAAAATGATATAATTTGTTTGAAACTCTTGACTTAGAATCAACACTAAGAGATAGTAAGAGAGGTAAGGACTAAGCAATGGGAGTTAAGTGACTTACCCAGGGTCACACAGCTAGGAAGTATCTGAGGTCAGAACCTCTGTATCTACTGAGTCACCCAACTGGCCCAGAATCACAGAATTTTAATCAGAAGTGACCTCAGAAGACACTGAAATTCAACCATTGTTTAAGCCTCTGCCTAGAATCTCTCTAGTGAGGGGCACCCCAGCCCCCTCCCCATGCAGCCCATTTCACTGTGGGACCACCCTCCTTTTTAGGAAAGTTTTTCTGACTTGAAGCCTCCTTTGGCTTCCCTGAAATATCATCCACTGCTCTTAGCTCATCCCTGGTGCCAAGCAGAGCAAGGCTAATCACTCTTTTTTGTTTGTTTGTTTTTAATAGAGGCAAACACAATTAAGTGACTTGCCCAAGGTCACACAGCTAGCAAATGTCTGAGGCTGGATTTGAATTTAGATCTCCCTGACTGTCAATCCACTGAGCCACCTAGCTGCTCCCTCTTAACATGCTTTTTAATGAAATATCTTTGTTTTGTAATTATTGTGTCCTCTAGCTAACTATAAAGATATAAAGCTATCAGTGGGGTCTGGGCTGTTCCTCCTGATGGGACACAGACTCACAAAGCACGTGGGGACACTCATGAGCAAAGAAGTAGCCTGGCTGCCACGGTAAAAGGAAAAAATGAATCCCACAGAAAGGTGACTTATCCAGGGTCACACAGTAGTTAGCAAGTTCATGGAAGTAAGCATTCAAAAGTCCTAGTTCAGTGTCCTTGAAGTCCCATCATGTGTTTGAACCTCACATTTGGCACTTGCCAGAGGTGAAAGGGAAACATGAGAAGTGGATGGAAAGTCTCTCTGCTTGTCCTATTTCTAATCCTTCCCTCGCATTTCTGCCCAAGTAATCCCTAAAGCCCACAACTGTGATGATGCCATTCTCTTACTCAAAAAAACACTTAGAGGCTCCCAGCTGCCTGTAGAATAAAGCAGACTGCTGACTCTGGCATTCGAGGACTTCCTCAGATTTCTTTCGTCCATCTTGTATGTTGTGATTAGATTGCTTTCTGCTCTCTGTTTCTGCCTTGCCTGCCACTCTTCCTTCCCTATACCCACTGTCCCTCAGGTTTCAAATAGATTCTCCAATTTTCTCCAGGAGCTGAAATCCAGACCTTTAAAGGTCCAATGCAAGTGGCTTCTTCTCCAGAGAGTCTCTCCCTGCTCAAATGTCTCATGGTGCTTTGCCTGTTTACATTTAAGAATAACAGGTAGTGGGGCAGCTGGGTAGCTCAGTAGATTGAGAGCCAGGTCTAGAGACGGGAGGTCCTAGGTTCAAATCCGGCCTCAGACACTTCCCAGCTGTGTGACCCTGGGCAAGTCACTTGACCCCCATTGCCTATCCCTTACCATTCTTCTGCCTTAGAACCAATACACAGTATTGATTTCAAGATGGAAAGTAAGGGTTAAAAAAAAAAAGAATAACAACTAGTATTTATATAACACTTTAAAGTATACAAAGTGCTTTACAAATATCATCTTGTTTTCTCCTCAGAACAACCCTGGGAATTGTGGGCTATTATTATACCCATTTTACATACAAAGAAATGGAAGCAAAGAGAGGTTAAGTGATCTGCCCAGGGTCACACAACTAGTAAGTGTCTGAGGTTAAATTTGAGCTCTGGATTTCCTGATCCAAATCTAACACTCCCACCTCCTGCTCCACCTCGCTGTATGACTCCCTCTTAACAATGATTTCTATCCTTGTCTCCAGAGGCAATAAAATCTAGTAGGTAAGGGAACTGGGTTCAAATCCCACTGTGCACACGTACGAGATATATGGTTTTTGGGAAAGCCTCTCTTAGCTCTCTACCTCTTCATCTCCCCATCTGTAAAATGGGGATAATTTTGCTCATTGTACCTACCTTACAGGGTTCCCATGAGGTTCTTTATGTAAAGCATCTTAACAACCTTCAATCACTATATAAATATTAATTGCTACTATAATGGGGTCTGGCACACAAATAGATTGCCTGGGATGGATCTTTCCAAATGGAGAAGCAAGTCCTAGGACAGGCATGATGACATGCAAGGAAAGGATCTTGGAGAAACCCTTAGGGAGCATGTGCAGCCATTCTCTAATTGGTTCTGGTCCACCAACCTGGTGGTAAATAGGACACTCATTGATAGGCTGCAGAGGCATTATTCCTTTGACTTCTGCCATCTCTTCTAATGGCCTAGATCCCTTCCACTCTGCTCCATCAGTTTTATTCTACTCACAGCACCCAGGGAGAGAGAATTCCCTAAGGGGAGAGCCCCCAAAATGGGCTTTGGCCCTTGGCCTCTGCATTTGCTCTTTTCCATTTTAGGGGTAAATCAGTGCCTTCTCTGGCTTTGTTCAAGTCCCAGCTAAAATCCTACTTTCTGTAGCAAGCCTTTCCCACATCTCTTCAATTCTAGTGCTTTCCCTCTGTTAATTATGACTCATTTATCCTGTATCCAACTTGTTTGTACCAAGTCACCCATTAGAGACAATCGTCTCCACTCTTAAATTGTGAGTGCTTAGAGATCACAGACTGGCTTTTGCTTCTATTTCTATTTCCATATGCTTAGTATATGTGCTTTGTCCGGGGCCTGGCTGTACGTGGCAAAGATTTAATAAGTGCTTGTTGACCAATCATATTTGAATATGAACTCAGTAGGACCAATGCTATGTAGGAATTGAGCTAAATCAAGCCCTCCTAGAGACCTAGCTGGTGTAGGTGAGAGTATGCTTCAAAGTAGTGGGGCAGAAATATTGGTACTTTCTTCTTGTTGTAAATAAAGTAAATATCCCATCATAAAAATAAATATCCCATATTAAAAATGTTAGTGATCAGGGGGCAGCTGGGTAGCTCAGTGGATTGAGAGTCAGGCCTAGAGACGGGAGGTCCTAGCTTCAAATCTAGCCTCAGACACTTCCCAGCTGTGTGACCCTGGACGAGTCACTTGACCCCCATTGCCCACCCTTACCACTCTTCCACCTAGGAACCAATACACAGAAGTTAAGGGTTTAAAAAAAATGTTAGTGATTGGCACCTTAATGGGGAGGGAACACTGCCAGGGGTGGCCCAAAAGAGAAGAGAGATAGCCTGCCGACCGCTGAGAGCGCTCCCAGGACAAACGCTGAAGAGTAGTGCTGGGAAAGAGAGTCAGAACTTACTAGTTATTTCATTATTTGATACTGTCTGAGCCTCAGTTTATTCAGCTGTAAAATGGAAGTAATTTTACTTTCTCTAGCTACTTCACAGAGCTGCTGTGAGGAAAGTGCTTTGCAAACGTAAAGCTCTAGGAACCTGTGAGTAATCACTCTTCATTCCTTCCACAGGTATTTATTAAGCATCTATCAGGGACCAGGCACTGTACTAAGAGAGCCATGCAGAGCAAAAAGGAAACAGTTCTTGCCCTTAATGAGGTTACATTCTACTAAAGAGAAGCGGGCAATAATATATACGAAATAAGCAAAAGGATGGAGCTGGGAGAGTCCTTCAAGGCCATGGTGTCCAGCCTTTTCTTCTT
>NC_058130.1:754252662-754275053 GCF_016433145.1 Gracilinanus agilis
ATATTTAGCAATATATTAAATCTGTAAAGAATATATTTAGCAATATGTTAAATCTATAAAGAATATATTTAACAATGTTAAATCTGTAAAGAATATGTTTAACAATATGTTAAATCTGTAAAGAACATATTTAGCAATATATTAAATCTGTAAAGAATATATTTAGCAATATGTTAAATCTATAAAGAATATATTTAACAATGTTAAATCTGTAAAGAATATGTTTAACAATATGTTAAATCTGTAAAGAACATATTTAGCAATATATTAAATCTGTAAAGAATATATTTAGCAATATGTTAAATCTGTAAAGAATATATTTAACAATGTTAAATCTGTAAAGAACATGTTTAACAATATGTTAAATCTGTGAAGAATATATTTAACAATTTGTTAAGTCTGTAAAGAATATATTTAACAATATGTTAAATCTGTAAAGAATATATTAAAAATATATTAAATCTGTAAAGAATATATTTAACAATATATTAAATATATAAAGAATATGTGTAATAGACTATTTTATAACAAAATAATAAATATAACATATAATATTTTATGTGATAAATCTATTTGTATGTAAACTATATAAAATAAAATTATATTTATTATATTTTCCCCAATTACATCTAGAAACAATTATTAACATTTGTTTTTGAATATTTTGCAATTTCTCCCTCCTTCTCTCCCCTCTCTTGGAGAACAAGTAATCTAATATAGGTTATACATTTTTAAAAATCCTTTGCTTCTGTTTTATTTTTTTTTAATTTAATTTTTTTAAACCTTTACCTTCCATCTTGGAATCAATACTGTGTATTGGTTCCAAGGCAGAAAAGTGGTAAGGGTTAGGCAATGGGGGTCAAGTGACTTGTCCAGGGTCACACAGCTAGGAAGTGTCTGAGGTCAGATTTAAACCCAGGACCTCCAGCCTCCAGGCTTGGCTTGGCACTCTATCCACTATGCCACCCAGCTACCCCATAGGTAATCCATTAAACCCATCTTAATCTTTACTATGTGTTAAACTCCAGGGAGATCCACATATTCAAATGGGTTTGTTTTTTCTTCAACATGAGTATTTCTCCTCAGATAAAGATAATCATAATCATCCAAAACAGTTCCAAAGGATTCCTGATGAAAAATGCTATCCACCCCCAGAGGGAGAATTGAGGAGCTCATAGTACAAATTGAAATAGATTTTCTAGATTTTCTTGATTTATTTTTTTGCAACATGGCTATTATAGAAATATATTTTGCATGATTTCTCATATGTAGTTGATATCCTATTGCTTACCTTCTCAATGGGTGGGAGAGGAGCAGAAGAGAGGAAGAGAATCTGGAACTCAAAATTTCTCTTAAAAAAGAATGTTAGGGGGGGCAGCTGGGTAGCTCGGTGGATTGAGAGTCAAGCCTAGAGACAGGAGGTCCTAGCTTCAAATCTGGCCTCAGCTGTGTGACCCTGGGCAAGTCACTTGACCCCCATTGCCCACCCTTACCACTCTTCCACCTATGAGCCAATACACAGAAGTTAAGGGTTAAAAAAAAGAGAGAGAGAGAATGTTAGGGTCAGTGACATGATTCAGGGGATAAAAAGCCAGGTTTGGAGACAGGAGGTCCTGGGTTCAAATGAGGCCTCAGACACTTCCCAGCTGTGTGACCCTGGGCCAGTCACTTAACCCTAATTGCCTCGCCCTTTTTGCTCTTCTGCCTTGGAAAGGATACTTAGTATAGATTCTAAGACCACAGGTCAGTGTTTTTAAAAAATAGGCAGAGGGCATCTAAAACCTCCCAAGGATCCCACGAGTGGGCTACTGAGGCACATAAATCTGAAAAAGAATGCCACTTCTGTAAAAATGTCCCATGGGAGATAACTCCTACTCTACAAGGACTCAGACATCATGGAAGAGCACCAAACACTTTACAAGATGTAGTGAAGTCTGAGAACGGTAAGGTGGAAAGTGGTGGAATGGTGGCATAAAGGGATCTGAGTTCAAGTCCTACCTCTGCAACTTGTTATCTATAAGGAGCACTTATTATAACAACTGCTTCTATCACATTTTGAGGTTCATTTTCTACCAGGGAGAAGATAGTGTTATTATTGTCATTTTATAGAAGAGGAAACTGAAACTCAGGAGGAGGGACTTGACTAGAGTCAAACAGATGGGAAATATAGGTATCCAGACAGACACCAGCCCAGATTTCCTGACTCCCAATGTAGCTCTCTGTCCAACATAGAAGGAACTGAACCTCTTTGCCTCAGTTTCCCTGTCTGTAAAATAATGTGGTTGGACTAGGTTTCCTCTCAACTCAGATTCACAGATCTAGGGCTGGAAAGAAGCCTTCTCTTTCAAACCTCTCATTTTGCAGATGAGGGACTGAAACTCAGAGAGATTAAGCGATTTGCCCAAGTTTACTCAGATAAGAGGACAGCTATGTGTAGTAGTGGGTACAGTGCTAGCCCTGGAGGCAGGAAGATCTGAGTTCAAATCCAGCCAGAAACGCCAAGTAGCTGGGTGACTCTAGACAAGTCATTTCATCCTATTGGCCTCAGTTTCCTCATCTGTCAAATGAACTGGAGAAGGCAATGTTGAATCACTCCAGTATCTCTGCCAAGAAAACTCCAAATGGGGGTCAAGAAGTGTCAGATATGCCTGGACAACAAAAACCCACATAAGAAGGGAGGGAAGGTTTGAAGGCAGGGCCTTTGATCTCTGAACCAGAATGCTTGCCCCTGAACAATGTGCCCCCTCCCCTCCTTTCAGTCCTACCAGCCAAATCCAGTTTGTCTAACTGAAAATATACCTGGGCACTGGAGAATAGAAGAGTTTATTTCCAGAGCCCAGATGAGAATCCAAGCTCTCGACAAGGAATAGCCTCTCCAATTACCTTAAAATTCCTGATGCCGGCGAAATTATTCCAGGGCCCCCAGTGTTTAGTGCCGCTGTTGTTGTTTGGTCATGGCCAATTCTTTGTGATGCCACTTGGGGTTTTCTTGGCAAAGATACTGGAGTGGTTTGCCATTTCCTTCTCTAGATCATTTGACAGATGAGGAAACTGAGGCAAACAGGGTAAAATGGATTGCCCAGGTCCACACAGTTAGTTTGCCATTTCCTTCTCCAGATCATTTGACAGATGAGGAAACTGAGGCAAACAGGGTGAAATGGCTTGCCTAGATCCACACAGTTTGCCATTTCCTTCTCCAGCTCATTTGACAGATGAGGAAACTGAGGCAAACAAGGTGAAATGGCTTGCCTAGATCCACACAGTTAGTTTGCCATTTCCTTCTCCAGCTCATTTGACAGATGAGGAAACTGAGGCAAACAGGGTGAAATGGCTTGCCTAGGTCCACACAGTTAGTTTGTCATGTCCTTCTCTAGATCATTTGACAGATGAGGAAACTGAGGCAAACAGGGCAAAATGGGTTGCCCAGGGCCACACAGCTAATTTGTCATTTCCTTCTCCAGCTCATTTGACAGATGAGGAAACTGAGGCCACTGTGTGATGGGCAGACTAAATAACTTCCCTGGGACTTCTGTAGGAGGAAGAGTTTTAGCTAGAGGACCTCTGAGTTTCCTTCCAGCTTTAATTCTGTGTTCTTATGAGTTATTTGATCTCTCTAATATTCACTTTCCTCATCTACAAGTAGCCGCTTCTCAGCAAAGGGGATGATGGGAAGCGGGTGATCCTTTCAGACTGGAAGGAGGAACTGAGCTGAAGGATTATGGGAGGTTGAGGTGTAGGAAATGAGGAAAATCATAGGACCTTCGGAACTCCTCCAGAGAGGTGAAGAGTCTGGGGATCTGCCCCAGAACCAGCAGCTAGCCAATTGCAAATGGAAGTCCCTGCTCCCTTCCTACCAATGGAATTATGGGCCATTTCAGACAGTCTGACTCATGGGCCAATTAAATAATGACCTTCCTGGACAGAATTTTGCATGTGGAGACTTTATCCCTTCTCTCCTTCCTCCCTTTCTCATGCCCCATCCAGGCAGGCGCATAAGCTGGCATCAGCTACCCTCCTTTAATCTCGAAATTCTTCCAACTGAAATCTCTCTGAATCTTGTTTATTTGCAGGCTGAACTTTTATACTGGATTTTGTCTCCAGATAAGGAGAAGTGGATTTTTCATTGCATTCTGAGGGAGTGTTTGCAATAAAGAAATGGACCACCCAGTGGGGAAGGACAAAATATTCCTAGCCTCAACCAAGAGTCCCATTAAAAGGTCTTTCCTTTGGAGCCTCGAAGAGCTTCAAGTACAGGAAGGGACTTTGCCTGGACCGCCTCTACTTTCTCTTCTGGTTCCGTCAAGATCAGTAATTTGATTTTCCTAATATTCAAAGGGCTGTAGCTGAAGAGCTCGGATGGCTGCCCACTCACACATACACACACAAAAAGATGAGAAAAAATAGAACTAGACAAAGGAGGACCTGGTAAGGGTTCGAGGAATACCAACCAACACCTATGTGACTCCCTCGAGAAAACTCATGTAAGTTGAGCTGGGGATCTGTTGGTTTGCATGGCAAAAAAGACTGGGTTTAGTTAATAAGGCGTTGGGTGGCTAGGTGGTACAGTGGTTAGAGTCCCACCCTTGTTGTTCCAAAGATCTGAGTTCAAATTCAGCTTCAGACACTTGCTAGCTGTGTGACCCTGGTAGGAGTTAAATTCATGGCCTCAGATATTGATATGCAAATATGTAAATGATAACCAGTAACAGGGTACAATGGATAGAATGGCCAGGGCCAGAGTTAGGAAGACTCACCTTTCTGAGTTCAAATCTAACCTCAGACACTTGCTAGTGGGGTGACCCTGGGCAAGTCACTGTTTCCTCATCTGTCAAGTGAGCCAGAGAAGGAAATGGCAAACCACTCCAGTATCTTTGCCAAGAAAATCCCAAATGGGGTCATAAAGAGTCAGATGTGGCTGAAATTACTCAATAGTGACAATAAAGTTGAAAGAATCTGGTCTGGATCCTGCCAGGCTGGAACAAGCAAAGGGAGTGGGAAGTGAGGGGATAGACGCCGAGGAAAGGACGAGAAGCAAGAAAAGGAGGCTGAGGAAGAAAGAAGGAGTGAGAGGAGAAATAAGAAAAGACAGATGGAGGCTAATTTTAGATTCTTGTTGATCCTAGCTTTCTATTTTCAGGATTCTGCTAAGATCTTATATAGACTGAAATCGGATCCAATTAGAACTGGCATTCCTTTAACACATGATGGGGCTAAATTAGTAAATGTTTAACAATCAGCTCTCAAAAGGGAACTCAAGCCACACTTTGAAGTCTAATCTCTGTTATGAATATTTTCTTTATCGTTTCCTTAAGTTTGGACAGTCAACAAAACAATAAAGCTTGCCCTCATTTGTAGCATTTGCCAGTTTTGCAGCTAGATGGCACAGTGGATAGAAGGCCCAGCCTAGAATCAGGAAAATCTCTTCCTGAGTTCAAATCTGGCCTCTGCCACTTCCAAGCTGGGTGACCCTGGGCAAGTCACTTCACCTTGTTTGCCTGAGTTTCCTCATCAGTCAAATGAGCTGGAGAAGGAAATGGCAAACCACTCTAGTATCTTTGTCAAAAAAAAAACCCAAATGGGGGCAGCTGGGTAGCTCAGTGGATTGAGAGCCAGGCCTAGAGACGGGAGGTCCTAGGTTCAAATCTGACCTTGGACACTTCCCAGCTGTGTGACCCTGGGCAAGTCACCTGATCCCCACTGCCTACCCTTACCACTCTTCTGCCTTAGAACCAATACACAGTATTGACTCCAAGACAGAAGGTAAAGTTTAAAAAAAATAAAAAAAATAAGTTATACTATATGAAGGTGATAGGATACTATTTAAAAAAAATTTTTTTAAACCCTTACCTTCCATCTTAGAATCAATACTGGAAATTGGTTCCAAAGCAGACGTTCATTAAGGGCTAGGCAATGGGGGTTCAGTGACTTGCCCAGGGGCACACAGCTAGGAAGTGTCTGAGGCCAGATTTGAACCCAGAACCTTCTATCTCTAGATCTGGCTCTCAATCCACTGAGCCACCCAGCTGCCCCAGTAGGATACCATTGTGCTGCAAGAAATGATGAAAACAATGGCTTCAGAAAAACCTGGTAAGACTTATATGAAGTGATTCAAAATGAAGTGAATAGAACCAGAAGAACAATTAACGGAATAATAACAATATTGTAAAGACAACTAACTCTGAAAGACTTAGAAACTTTAATCAACCCAAACACCAACCACAACTCTGATTCCAAAGGAGTCATGATGAAACATAGCACCCACCTCCTGCCATAGAAGTTTTGGAGACTCAGTGTGGAATGAGGAATATGTTCTTTATACTTATTTGTAATAGTTTTGTTTATCTTGCTTTCTCAAGAGGTGGGAAGAAGGGGAGGAGGATGGGAAAGAAATTCAGAACTGAAAATGAAACAAAATTTAAAAACAAACAGAAAACGAGTATATTTGTATTATGGATGGCCATCTTCTCCATGATTGCAACAGAAGGAAATTCTGACTCTTTGCCTTGCTCCCCCTGAATTTGCATCAATCTGTCACAATCTCCATTTCTTTGTCCTATTACCTTTAAGTTCAAGGACTCTTTTGAAACAACATTCTTTAGGGATATGTTTAGGTAAATTATTTTTTTTAATTTTTTATTTTAATAACAACTTTCCACATAAGTTTTCTGAAGTTATATGATCCATATTATCTCTTTCTTCTTCTCTTCCCCTTACTGGAGCTGACAAGCAATTTGATCTGGGTTATATATGTATTATCACACAAAACATATTTCCATATTATTCATTTTTATAAGTGAATAACATGTTTTCAACTGCATTTCTGCTCCCACAGTTCTTTCTCTGGAGGTAGAAAGCATTCTTTTTCACAAGTCCCTCAGAATTGTCCTGGATCATTGTATTGCTGTTAGTAGCAAAGTCTATCACATTTGATCATTCCACAATATTTTAGTCACCATGCACCATGTTCTCCTGGTTTTGCTTATTTCACTCTGCATCGGTTCATAGAGGTCTTTCCAGCTCTTTCTGAAATCATCTTGTTCATCATTCATTAGAGCACAATAGTATTCTGTGTAAATAGAAATTTTGTGTCCCTGAACTACATTACCCAACATCCCTTTCCTTTTCACCCCCAAGTTACATGCTTACATTGTGTCGATAAAGTTGTGCCAGTCTCTTCCCTCACTCTCTCTTGCTGGTGGTGCGCAGTGTTCTCGTGTCCCTGCCTGTGCGGTCCTGAGAAACTTCTTTCTTTACTGAGGCTATTACTTTCCTTTTGCTTCAAATAATTTTAATAAACTTTATAAAATATAATACTTGGAGTATTTGGATATTAATTTATTTTTATCTTACATATTTGGCGACCACAAAGAGATTGCACATCACCATCATATGCCACGATTTGCTCAGCCATTCCTCAATTGAGGGACTTCCTTAGGGATATCTTAAATGGAGTTCTCTTTACTACTTGGATCACTCTGGTCATATACATCAGTAATTGTTCACGTGTAATAGGAATTCATATGGTACTCCCTTTTTTACTGAACGATACTGCCAAATTTTGTTATTAACTTTGTAGACATTTATAATTACTATTATTATTCAAAACCCTTACCTTCTATCTTTGTAGCAATTCTAAGACAGAAGAACATGGACAAGGCAATTAGGGTTAAGTGATTTGCCCAAGGTCACACAGGTAGGAAGTACCTGAGCCCAAATTTGAATCCAGGCCTTCCCTACTCCAGGCCTGGTGGTCCATCACTTATAATTATTATTAACTAGAATTAATATAGCACTTTATGATTTTATCTTCAAGACAACCCTGAGGGTAGGTTATTATCTCCTTTCTACAGAGGAAACTGAGTTAGCTACAAAGCTAGTAAAAGCATAATTCACATCTTCCCATACCCAAGGCCAACCCTGTATCCAACATACCATCTAGCTGCCAAGAGCCATAAAATAACTCAAATGTTTATATCCAGATATGTGAATCTAGGGTTCCTTCTCCTTATCACTCCCCACCCAACCCCTGTTAGGTGTTCAAAATCAGAGCATGGCCAAGTTGCTGAGGCCCTGGTTATGGCAGCCAAGGGCCTAGGTGGAGCCTAGAGTTTGGGACCTGGCTAGGGATAGGCGTTTACAGGGCACATCTCAGGCAGATCCCAAAGTCAAAGTGAATATCTCCGATGGGCTGGGAGGTAAAGGCAGGTTCTCTGTTCTAAGTAGTGAGAGGCAGGTCTAGAAGCAGAGCCAATGGGAAGATGCCTTTGTTGTCTAGACCTTTGTCCCTGTGGCTTAGTCCAAGTGATTCAAGGAAGGAGCTAGAGGTTCCATTTCAAATCACCATAAGCAGGGGCAGCTGGGTAGCTCAGTGGATTGAGGTCCTAGGTTCAAATCTGACTTCAGCTGTGTGACCCTGGGCAAGTCACTTGACCCCCATTGCCCACCCTTACCACTCTTCCACCTAAAAGCCAATACACAAGAAGTTAAGGGTTTAAAAAAAATGTTAAAAAAAAATCACCGTAAGCAGGTCCAAATGAAAGTTTCTTAGGTCACTGACAAAGAGAAAATATCGATATCAACACATACACCCTAAAATATTTACAGCTGCACTTTTTGTGGGAACAAGATAAGGAAACAAAGTAGAACGATGGCCAAGGATTGGGGAATAGCTAACCGAATTGGGGTTCACAAATGGAAGAGAATATTACAGGGCTGTAAGAAACAATGACTATCAGGAACCCAGAGAAACCCAGATGAAATCATCTGGGAAGAAGTATTGGAGTAAACTAGCAAAGAGTCTCAAATACCAGGCTAAGACATTGTCCAGGGTCACACAGCTAGGAAGTGTCCAAGGTCAGATTTGAACCCAGGACCTCCACGTCTTTAGTCCTAGCTCTCTAGTCAGTGGACCACCTAGCTATCCACCCCACACAAATGATTTAACCTCCATTTGCCTAGATTTCCTCCCTCGTAAAATGGGAATAAAAATAGCACTTCCCTTTCATAGTTGTTGTGAGGACAAATAATAATTGCAAAGCATTTTGCACATGGCCACTGAGTGAGTATCGAAGACCAAACTGGAACTCAAGTTTTCCTGACTCTAGTCCCAATGCTCTATCCACTGAACCATCTAGCTGCTGAGCTTGCCCTGGGCAAGTCCCTCTCTGAACCTAATTGTGCCCATGTGGATAGGGCATTGGGCTTGAAATCAGGAATACTCATCTTCCTGAATTCAAGTCTGGCCTCAGACATTTACTTAGCTGTGTGATCCTGGGAAAGTCACTTTACTCTGTTTGCCTCAATTTTATCAACTGTAAAATGAACTGGAGAAGGAAATGACAAACTAGCTATGTGATCCTGAGCAAGTCACTTCACCCTATTTTCCTCAGTTTCCCCATCTGTCAAATGATCTGTAAAAGGAAATGGCAAACCATTCCAGTATCTCTGCCAAGAAAACCCCAAATGGGGTCACAAAGAGTTGGACATGACTGAACAACAATAAAAAAATAGGGTAACTAACCTGAACTCTTTTTCTTCCTTCAAGAGTCGGCTCCTACCCCAACATTTACTTGCGATCTCCACTGATCTCCCACCTCTTCCCCTCCCTTTACCAGCTAAAAATACCATCTCTCTCCTCAAACTTTCTCACAATATTTTGCCAGGACCTCTCCTTTGCTCCTCTTCGACTCTATCTGTTATCATGTTTGGCCACGAGTAGGTATTCTCCCCAAGAACTGAAGAGAGGGAAGTGATAAGTAAGGAGACTCTAAAGGTAGAAAGGGAACACATCCAGAAAGGCTTTGAATGACAAACAGCATATTTTCTATTGATCCTGGAGGTAATAGGGAGCCCTTGGAGTTTATTGAGTAAGGGAGTACCCAGGTCAGATTTGCACTTTGGAATGATCTCTTGGGCATGTTAGTGTTGGATAGATTGGAGTGGAGAGAGATTCCAGGCAGGAAGACCAATTAGAATGCCCTAATTTTTTTTTTTAAACCCTCACCTTCCGTCTTAGAATCAATACTGTGTATTGGCTCCAAGGCAGAAGATTGGTAGGGGTAGGCAATGGGGGTTAAGGGACTTGCCCAGGGTCACACAGCTGGGAAGTGTCTGAGGCCAGATTTGAACCCAGGACCTCCAATCTCTGGGCCTGACTTTCAATCCACTGGGACACCCGGCTGCCTCCAGAATGCCCTAAATTTAAGGAAGATTGAGAAAGGCTCTTTGCAGAGGGTGGAGAAAGAATGACAAGATTTGGCAACAGATTTGCTCATTAGCATACAGCTGGTATTGAAATCATTTCACCCATCTCCAAGCCTAGAATTCTTTAGAACATAGGATGCCAGGCTGCCTCAATGGCACTTTTTTTTTTTTAAATATCATTACCTTCTGTATTGATTCTAAGGCAGAAGGGTGGTAAGGGAAAGGTAACCAACTCTCTGGATAGAAAGCAAAGTATGGAAATAAGAGGTCCTGGGTTCAAATTTGGCCTTAGATACTTCCTTGTTCTATGATCCTGAGTAAATTAGCCCCTATTATTGTTCTTCTGCCTTGGAAATTATACTTAGTATTAATTCCAAGACCAAAGGTAAGGATTCCCCCTCACCAAAAAAAAAAAAATCTGGCCTTAGACACTTACTAGTTGTGTGACCTTACACAAGTCACTTTACTCTGTTTGCCTCAGTTTCCTCATCTGTCAAATGATCTGGAGAAGGAAATGACCAACTGCTCCAGTATCTCTGCCAAGATCCCAGATGGGGTCAGGAAGAGTTGGACACAAACTGAAAACGGGAGGAAATCCCAGGCTATTGAAGTATTCCTCATCCCAATTTTGTGGAGTAGGGAAAAGGGAAGTTATGATTCCCATTTTAAAGATGAGCAAACTGATACAGGAGAAGGAAATGCTAGGCTGCAAGGTCACACAGAGATGAAAAAACAGAGACCGACTCAGAAGCAGGTCACACAGCGCCTGCCAACTCCGCTGCTCCTTAGGCGGCTCTGTGCCAGGTCCTTTCCTATCTTTTTCTGAAATACAATAAAACCAATGTGTATCTTATCACAGGTTGAAACTCCAGGCACAAAGGCCAGCCCAGCCTCTCCTCTCGGGGCCAACAGAGCTGAGGAGAGCAGGGCATAGAGAAGTAGCACTTGGCACTTCTGCTTTATAGAGTAAATTTGTGATCATGGGAAGCACGGAGAGACACAGAACGGAGAATGCCAGAGCAGGGACTCTCAAAAAGAGATCTGGAGGTCCAGAGAGACTCAAAGACCACCCGGTCCAGTCTCTGCTTTAGTACCCTTCCAAGGGTTCAAGGTATTCTGTGGGGCCACCGCTCAAAAGCTAGAGTCCATTAGCCTTTATGGAGGTGTTTACTTTTTAATAGGGTTACGCCCTGTTAGACTGATTAGCCAGTTTAAGGCAAGATAGACACTTTAATAGCTGCTTAAGACAGCTTGGTGGTGCAGTGGATATGGAGTATGGAGATCTGAGTTCAAATCCAGACTCAGACACTTATTAGCTGCGCAACTAAATCACTTAACCTCCATCTGCCTCAGTTTCCTCAACTACAAAAGGGGGAGTATTAGCATCCAACTCCCAGGGTTCTTGTGAGATCATATTTGTACAGCACTTAGCACAGAGCCTAGAATGTAGTTGTTGTTCAGTCATATCCAACTCTTCCTGACCCCATTTGGGGTCTTCTTGACAATGACACTGGAGTAGTTTGCTGTTTCCTTCTTCAGCTCATTTGACAGATGAGGAAACGGAGGCAAACTAAGTTAAGTGACTTGCCCAGAATCACACAGCTGGTTTGCCACTTCCTTCTCTAGATCATTTGACAGAGGAGGAAACTGAGGCAAACTGAGTTAAGTGACTTGCCCAGAGTCACACAGCTGGTTTGCCACTTCCTTCTCTAGATCATTTGACAGAGGAGGAAACTGAGGCAAACAGGGTTAAGTGACTTGCCCAGGATCACCCAGTTAGGAAGTGTCTAAGGCCAGATTTGAACTCAGGAAGATGTCTTCCTGACTCCCAGTCTGGCATTCTATCCACTGTACTACCCAGCTGAACTCTGGCTTATAGTAAATACTTAGTAAATACTTCTTTCTTTCTCTTGTGTACATATGATTCTCTCATTTCTGGTTTTAGCTTTTTAGATGAAAAATCTTGAATTTAATCACAATGATTTGGCACCTCCAGATAGGAAAACTCCTAGTATTGATGTAGAAGTTAGGCTCTCTGCCCAAGTTCCCATTTCTATTGATCTCTCGTTAATCCCTGATCTTTTTGTGGGTGAGGAAAACTTTGGTTTGCTGAAAATTTTTAAGTAATTAAAAAAATAGATTATTGACCCCCATTGCCCACCCTCACCACTCTTCCACCCATGAGCCAATACACAGAAGTTAAGGGTTTAAAAAATAGATTATATTAGAGATTAATATATTATAATCTCTTAATTTACGTTAATAGATTAAATAGATTATATTATATCTGTGGCTTGACAACCACTGGAAGGGGAATTGGGGGAAAGAAATGACCTTTTCTTGGGACTTCCCTTAGCCCGAATCTTCAGCTCGGAGGCTCCTACAGAGCCAACAACCATCCTCAGTATCTCCCTCCTCTGATGCAGTTCAGCCCTTCTTTGGCCCTATACCACATTTGCTCCAACTTCCATGCTGACTCTGGTTCCCTAGCCAGGGAGTTGGTAGGGGCAGGACCAAGTTTTCTCCAACTGTCTGAATGCGATTCTATCATTCAAAGAACTTTCCTGCACTTCATCTAAGGCCTGTGAGATTGATCGATCATCACTTACCTTAAGAGGGGCTGAATACATCAAACATTCCATCCTTACAAAAATCTACCCTAGTTGTGTGACCCTGGGCAAGTCACTTAATGCCCATTGCATAGCCCTTCCCACTCTTTGACCTCGGAACCAATACGTAGTATTGATCCCAAGCCCAAAGTCAACCTGAGGACAAAATTAGCTCAAAGAAAAGCCATTTGCTGAAATAAAATAGCAAGAAAAGTCTTGACAAAAGATCTCCCCCATCAATCCATGGTGTAGAAACAGTGTCAAGAGTGGATGCAAACAGACATCATGATTTGAAAGGCACAAATGAAGGGAAAGTGTGCCCTATGCTGCTCAGCCAAATGCTGCCAGCTGCTGCTCCCCAAAAGACATGGACCACCTTTTCCTTCTCAGTAGAATGGAATTCACTACAAAGTTCTTTTTTCTCAAGAAGATCCAATGGCTGGAACTCCTAAGCCCTGAAGCAGCCCCACAAACTCATTTTGTTCAGTGGTGTCCAAATCTTTGGGATCTCATTTGGGTTTTGTTTTTTGTTTTGTTTTGTTTTTTTGCAAAGATACTAGAGTGGTTTGCCATTTCCGACTCCAGCTCATTTGACAGATGAGGAAACTGAGGCCAACAGGGTGAAATGACTTGCCCAGAGTCATAAAGCTAAGTTTGCTATTTCCTTTTTCAATTCATTTGACAGATGAGGAAACTGAGGCAAACAGGGTGAAGTGACTTCCCAGGGTCACATAGCTAGTTTGCCATTTCCTTTTTCAGCTCATTTGACAGATGAGGAAACTGAGGCAAACAGGGTGAAGTGACTTGCCCAGAGTCATAAAGCTAGTCTGCCATTTCCTTCCTCAGCTCATTTGACAGATGAGGAAACTGAGGCAAACAGGGTGAAGTGACTTCCCAGGGTCACATAGCTAATTAATATCCAAAGTCAGGTTTGAACTCCGGAAGATGAGTCTTCCTAACTCCAGCTCTGGCACTCTATCCACTGTATCATCTATCTGTCCCTAAACTGGTGCTCCTCAAGAAATCTTTCTCTGTTAGAAGACTCAATTCTGGAATCATGCTGTCTAGGGGATTCAGAATCACCTCTCCTCTGTGAAAGCACATCTCCTATGGCCATGTGCTTCTGCAGAAGCACTGCTTAGTCTGGTTGGGTGGGGAAATCCTCCCCTCCTACACCCTGAAGATGCACAAAGGAAAAGAACTGAGAGCCAAAACAGAGTTGGACCAGCTGGCTTTTACAGGTATGTGGCTGACTACCAGGCAGCCAGTCACATAGATCTCCCAGGTTCCTTCATTGGCCATATGATGTCATAAGATTGAATGAGGAACTTCTTCAATTTGACCAGTGACTAACACCCCATCTTCTATTTTGTTAACTTGTTGTTTAGGAAATGCTTTGTTTTGATTAAGGACTCCCTGACCTACTTTCAAAAAAGCAGAAATGATTTGCAAGTCACAAACTCAAGTTCTAGAAACATTGAGGATGGGCACTAACAATAATTTTGCTCTAGGCCAAGCAGATGTTTCCATCTAGAATTACCTTCGCCTCTGAAATCATAAAAAAAGATTTTAAAATGCATCTGAGGGGGCAGGTGGGTGGCTCAGTGGATGGAGAGCCATAAAGATGGGAAATCCCAAGTTCAAATTTGGCCTCCGATACATCCTAGCTGTGAGACCCTGGGCAAGTCACTTAACCTTCACTGCCTAGTCCTTACTGTTTTTCTTCCTTGGAACCAATACACAGTATTGATTCTAAGATGGAAGCTAAGAGCTTAAAGAAAATGCATCTGATATCTGTAAGTATTTAAATTAATGGTTTGGCTAAATATATGAAAATTATAAATCTTTTATTTATAAAAGAGATAGAAAAAGTGTAAGTACAAAAGGCATTAAACTATCTAACAAAATATTGTTCCAGTGCTTGGCTCAGCCAGGACTTGTTAACCTTCAATCAGAATTAAACTCTCTCCAGAAGGCAGGAAGGGAAAACCAGCTATCCACTTACCCAAGACAATGACTGGAGCTGAAGGTGGCTCCCAAAGCCTACTTTCTTCTTTAAGCCGATCTTCTTCTTGAAGCTGACTTCTTTCTTGGAGTTCACTCTCTACTATAATCCTTCACTCAGACTTCTTCACCAGACTGACTGCTCAGGGATTTTTGTGGCTTTTATGGTGGTTTCCTGTCTCTGCCCCTTTTCATGGGGGCCAATCACAATTTCCAAATTATCTAAGTTCTTACTTTTGGAACTACACCTGAGTGTGTGAACTCTTAAGTAGTTCTGGCTTGTTCTCACTTAGCATCAAGTAAGGGGTGAACTCACAGAGAACCAAGAATTTCCTTTCACAGATCCCTTGGGATACCAGTCAGTCAATAGGCATTTATTAGGTGTTATTAGGTGTCTACTATGTGGCAGGCACTGTACTAAGCATCTGAGAAGTAAGAAGAGGCAAAAACACAGCCAGGCTTTACCCTCAAGGAGCTTCTGATTCAACGGAGGAGATAAGAAGCAAAGAAATATATACAAATCAGCTCTATAGGGAATAATCGATAGAAGGAAAGCACTGGAATTAAGAGTGATTGGGTTGGGAAAGGCTTCCTGTAGAAGGCAGGATTATGAATGGGCATTGAAGGAAGTCAGAATAGTCAAGAAGTAGAGAGATGATGAGGGAACATATTGCAAGCAAGAGTATGGCCAAAGTAAATGCCCAGAGCCTAAAGGGAAAAGGCATAAAACATGAGAGATGGAACAGCAAGGAGGTGGGAAGCACTAGATCAGTGATTCCCAAAGTGGGTGCTACCATCCCCTGGTGGGTGCTGCAGTGACCCAGGGAGGCGGTGATGGCCACACTTTTTTTGTATTACATTCTATTCTGAGTTCAATAAATAGTTTCATAATTTCCAGGGGGCACTAAGTAATATTTTTTCTGGAAAGGGGGCAGAAGGCCAAAAAAGTTTGGGAACAACTGCACTAGATCAAAGAAACTGTGGCAGAGATTAAGGTGTAAGAAACTGGAAGGAGGCAGGGAGGTCTAGGTGTTACCTTGTAAAACCTTAACAACAACAACAACAACAACAACAACAACAACAACAACAACAACAACAAAACAATCTGATTCCAAGCATTCTGACAACTTTTTTGTTCCATACTGTAAAAATTAAAATGAATATATAATAACTTCAAATATTATATTTTATAAGATTTATTTATAATCATTTGAAGTAAAGGAATAATGAGATAACAGAGTAAAGCCACATACCCAAGCTAATCTACCTGTTCAAAAAGTACCACGTTCACAGCTGCCCTCATAGGAAGAGAAGAGAGCTAGATACAGAAATCAACCAAATTTATCTCCTATCTATGTCAGCCCGTAACGACAGGAAGTCAGTGGGCTCCTGAGTAATGTAGTTCAAAGGTACAAAATTTCCAATTACATAATACTTAGAAATACAATAAATAGTTGGTTCGTATAAGGTTAAAAGGTTTTAGAAGTTTTTATAAGGTTACAAAGAGCTTTGAACACTAAGCAGAAAATTTGATTTGATCTTGGAGGTGCCATGGAGTCCCTGGAGTTGGGTCAGATCTGAGCTTTGGAAGATGATTGTGGAGGATGAATTGGAGTGAAGAGAGCCTTATGGCAGGCAGTCTAACCAGCAGATTATTGCAATAGCCCAAGCATGAACTGATGAGGGAGCTGAAAGAGTGGTTGCAGTTTCAAGGGAGAAAAGGGGACATACTGGGAAGATGCTGCAAAGGAGAAATTGATAGGTCTTGGCAAGAGATTGAACAT
Organism: Gracilinanus agilis; assembly: GCF_016433145.1. NCBI lineage: Eukaryota > Metazoa > Chordata > Mammalia > Didelphimorphia > Didelphidae > Gracilinanus > Gracilinanus agilis. The sequence goes on from NC_058130.1 coordinate 754,269,263, forward strand.
GGAGGATGGGAAAAAGGAATCCAGTATGACACCTATGGGATGGAAAGATGGTGGATGGGAAAGACAGAAAGTGGGGAAGGTCTGGGGAGGGAAGAGAACAAGTTCCATTTTGGATATGTTGAGTTCATTGGATATACAGTTGGAGATGTCCAAAAGGCATTTGAAGATGGCAGACTGCCCATCAGCAGAGAGGCTGGGACAGGATAGGTAGATTTAAGAATCCTCAACATAGAGATGATAATGGAAACTATGGGAGCTGATGAGATCACCAAATGAAATAGTCTAGAGAAGAGGGCCCAGGACAGAACCTTGAGGGACATCTCCATTTAATGGGCATGACCTAGAGGAGGATCCAGCAAAGAAGACTGGTATGTTATTGGAAATTTGGGGGTCTTTGAACTACATTTCCCATGAGCCCATTGGCTTCCTGTCATTATGTTCTGATATAGATAGGGAGGTAAAATTGAAGGGTCTGGTATGGCTCTCTCTCTCTTTCCTTCCTATGGCAGCATGGTGGAGCTGGGAATGGCGGGCTGTTTGAACAGCCTAAGCTGGCATGCACATGGTTTCATTTTCTAGAGATTACTAATAAATCTTATAAAACCCATAATATTTTAAAGTTATCATTATATATTCATTTTAATTTTTACACTGGGAAGGAGAGGTCTGATAGGGAGGAGGAGAACCAAATAAAAGAGTATCAAGGAGAGCATGATCAACAGTATTCAAGGCTGCCAAGAGGTCAAGAAGAAAGTTGAGAAAAAGCCATTGGCTTTGGGGACAGAGATCGCTGGTAACTGGAAAGAACAGTTTAGTGGAATGACAAGGTTGGAAGACATATTGTAGGGAGTTAAAAAAAAGAAAAAGAAAAGAAAACTATGGAGAATGGGATAGTGAATTGCTAAGGGAGGTATAGAAGGATTGCTTAGCAGCAATGAGGACTCAGCTGAGCTTATGTAACACAAGAAATCTATAGCAGATCTGGTCAGAACGCAACACATGTATAAGAGGCATAAAGGCAGCAGATGATGGGAGTGATCCAAGGTAGAGGCTTGGCAGGATGCAAAAGGCAAGATGATAACGGAACCAAGGGACTCAAGAGAACAGGATGGGAGAGATGAACTGATTCACTAAGGGATCTAAATGGGAAAAAATGAGAGAGTAGTTAGTGCAGGAATAATACTAGCCTGGGAGAGATCTGAGAGGGGGAGTAGATGGAGGTCAAACTGCCATGAGGAGTGGTGTGGCAAGAGAAAGTGGAAGAGAGGTGGAAAGCCGATAGATTATGGTCAAAAATGGGGATTTCAGGACTCTTGAAAACAGAGGTGGTGGTATATTTGTGGGTCATATCAAGATCAAGGGTTTGACCATCTTTGTGTGTGGTTGGGGAGCCATGGAGGAGTGAGTAGCTCCTGGGAAGTGAGTAGACAGAGGAAGTGACCGGGTAGGGCATTTGAGGGAGAGTCAATATATATGCTGAAGTCACCTAGTATGAGAAGAAAAGACTGTGAGCAGTTACTGTATAGATTTTTAATAGCAGCCATGTTGGGTCAAGCTTGATTGACAGTTACCTGATTGGAATCAGAATAAACTGAGGTGGCATGAGCCAAGGGGCGATTGGAAACTGCCTATATAAGGGGCAAACCTGGACCACTCTGGGTCTCAGTCCTTGAGATAAACTGAGCAAAGGAAGGAGGTGTTTAAGGCTTAGGCTAGGGCAGAGTTAATTCTGATATTATTCTCAATCAAATAAAAATACATTCAACCTTATCTATCAACTTCAGTCCTCTGATATTTATATCAACAAGACTTATTCCAAACCAAACCATCATCAGCCAAGCAAAACTTCAATCAAAGGGATCAGGCCTTCTGGCCTGGCCAGGCTGTCAAGCCACCCAAAGGCTTCTGATCATCAATTGATTATCTGGGAAATTCAACAACTACTCACTGACTTAGATTCAACTTAGAAATCCTATTCCCACTTTCCATCATTAATCCCATTTTCCTCTTCACCTATATTTGCCAAATTATTTACAAAGAAGCCATTTTCAAACCTGTCTGAGATTCTCAAGGTTCCAGAAAAGGGTGTCAGTTGAAGGAGTCATCTTGGTTGTTAGGGAAGAGGGTTTCAATTTATCAATCCTCAAAGCATATTCTGAGTCAAATCCACAGTCAGAACCAGTTGCCTAAACTAATTCATTTTGATAAACCTAACACACAAGTTTACTAGTTTATTAATTAAGAGAATACAATTATCTTCATTAATTTCTTGGGGCTTTAGTGGGACTGGTCAGCTATGTTGACCAATCAGCTGATTCCTTCAGTTCTCAAGCTGCAGTGCCAACCAACAGTTAGGAAGTCATCTAATTATTGAAGTAGGGAGATTCAATACTTTCTCTTACTGTGCCAAACTGCACTTAGGGTTGATCTTTGGGGATTATTTTCCCTTTCCCCAAATTATCATAAATTACTGAATAGTGACTAACCTTCACATTTACCATAAAATATGAAGCAAGATTCTCAGCTAGAATGGGGGAGCTGTTGAAGAAGTGGGGAATGTCCTTCTGAGAGGGTTGTAGATAACTTGGAGGATTTTGACAGGGTAAAAAGATGTGCATTATATGGATCTCAAAGATTACTGAGTGATATAAACAAAGGAAGAACCTCCAAGTGGCAATATTCTAACTCCCTGATCTCAACCAGGAAGTTGAGGGAGATGAATGAAAGTGTAGCCAGTATTAGAAAGAGTATCCAGGGAGGCTGTGTCTTTATGGGAGAGCCAGGTCTCTGTGATAGGAGGGGAAAAGATTTAAGATGATGGTCATGGCTGAAGATGATGATGGGAATGGCTGAAAAAATTGTGGTATCTGCTGGTGATGGAATACTCTTGTACTCAAAGGAATAATGAACTGGAGGAACTCCATGTGAACTGAAATGATCTCCAGGAATTGATGCAGAGTGAAAGGAACAGAAGCAGGAGAACATTGTACACAGAGACTGATACACTGTGGTACAATCGAACATAACAGACTTCTCTACTATCAGTAATACAAGGATCCAGAGCAAGGCTGAGGGACTTATGAGAAAAAAAAAAAACAGCCACATTCAGAGGAAGAACTGTGGGAGGAGAAACACGGAAGAAAAACAACTGCTTGATCACATGGCCTGGTGGGAATATTATTGGGGATGTAGACACTTAATGATAACTCTAGTCCAACTATCAATAATATGGAATTAGGTCTTGATCAATGATACATGTAAAACCCAGTGGAATTGTGCATCCGCTAAGGGGGGTTAGGGGAGCTTTGCGGAGAGGGAAAGAACATGAAACATGTAACTATGGGAAAATATTCAAAATTAAAAATAAATAAATAATTTAATTTAATTTAATTTTAAAAAGATGATGTCAATTTGTTGCCTATGAAATAGGCATTCCAGAGGGCCTCATACATGCTTGAGACTGGGGTAGGAAGTTGGAGTAGGATGAGAATAAGGAATGGAGTGGTGGGGGTGGAAAATGGGGTTTGGAGGATGATATATCAGGGTTCAGAATCCCTGGATCCCGTAGGGTGTGACCAGGCATCCGTGGAAGGTACAACTCCTCTTTCCAGAGGAGCCTGGATGGAGATTAGGCAGGAGACGTGAGAGGCAAGAGAAGGAAGGCATGTAGTAAGTGGGAATCCCATTTCACCCCTCATCTTCCCTCTAAAGGCAGGAGATGGAAATCCACAGACTTTCTTCTTCCTCCTGCCTGAGGCAATAGACTTAGAAGGAGATGGAAGGTTACTCCTCTTTGCCCTAGGAGGCTCTTTACAAAAACAAGGTGTGACTTTAAAGTCTTCTTACCCTCTCTACAAAGAGCTCCATCTTTGAATTTCAAGACTGCTGGTTCTAAAAAGAATAAAACTTCCACATTTTTATGAATGAATGCATAAGTAAAGCATTTATTTATTGACTTCCAAAAAACTCTTTTTTTCTTCTTTTTTAAACCTTTACCTTCTGTCTCAGAATTAATATTCTATTGGTTCCAAGGCAGAAGAGAGGTAAGGGCTAGGCAATGGGGATCAAGTGACTTTCCCAGGGTCACACAGTTAGGAAGCATCTGAGGCCAAATTTGAACCCAGGACCTCTTGTCTCTAGGCCTGATTCTCAATCCACTGAACCACCCTTATCTTCTTTCTTAGTAACAAGTCAAAGAGAGTAGGACAAGGCAAACCCAGTGAAGTGACTTGCCCAGGGTCACACAGCTAAGAAGTGTCTGAGGCCAGATTGAATTGAACCTAGGTCCTTCTGACTCTAGGTGTGGCATTCTATCCACTGTGCTATTTAGAGTCCCCAAGTAAAGCATGTACTAGATACTTACTTTGTACAAAACAGAGTACAAGGTAATAGGGATATAAATAGAAAAGTCTTGAGAGTCCCTGTTCTCAAGAAGCCTATAGCCTAATGGGAAAAACAACATATATGGAAAATTTCAGCTGCAAATCAGATGGAAAGGTCCTGCGGTTTTTAGGGTGCAGTAGTAAGCCTGAGCACATTTCACTGAACAGTAATTCTAAGAGAGCATGGGAATTTCCAGCCTCGGCTACCACTTGCAAAATCTGAGGGGTCCTGGGTTCCTTAGTTGGTGCCAGTTGCCCAGAAGAAGGCACTTCCTGCAGCTAGACAATTTCTTGGAGAAGTAGCATTTGTCAGGCGAATGCCTTAGCCAAAAGAACTAAGAAAACTCAAGCCACACCTTAGTTGGCCAGGAAATCTGGACCTGATGAGTCATACAAGACAGTACAGGTTTGAGGTGAAAGTGAAATTTAGGTCTAGCAGTTCCACAAAGATCTTTTGTCTTGCACAGAGAGTATCCATGGTGATGAATTCTTTTAAAAATATTTATTTGTTTCATTAATTATTCTGCAATTGGGTGTAAAATTTTTTTAGCATTCATTTTTAAAAATTGGAGTTCCAAATTCACTCCTTCCCAACCCTCTCCCACCCCTTGAGAAGGCAAGCAATAGGGTATCAATTAGACATGTGAAGTCATACAAAATATATTTCCATAGTAGCCATGTTGAAAAAGATCTGCAAAGGAAAACACACACACACACAAGAAAAAATAAAGAAAAATTTAAAATATGTTTCAATTGGCACTGAGAGTTTATTAGTTTTCTTTCTGAAGGCGGATAGCATTTTCCATCATGTATCCTGTGGAATTTTCTTGGATCACCATCTTTATTAGAGTAGCTAAGTCTTTCATGGACGATTGACCTCACAATATTAAATGTTTCTGCTTACTTCACTTTGCATCAGTTCATATGAGTTTTTCCAGGTTTTTCTGAAATCATGCTTTCCTTATAGTACAATAATACTCCAGGGTTATTTTTAAAAGTATTTTAACTAAATTCTTATGTACTATAGTTATTTGGGTCTCCTTTTTCAGGGCAAAGTGAGTTATATTTTTCCTCATCGTGGAAGGGTACCCTGAAGAATTTGTGGGTGTTTTTTCCGCTGCCATCAGCTTGAGCCCCTGTCAGCTGTGTTCTCTTCATTTTTAGAGGCCTGGAGACTAGTGCCTCAATTCCATTTAATCACAACACTGAGTAGCATAATCTCTACTTCCTCAGAGTACTCAGGACAGTGCTCAGGGTGCTAAGTAAGACATACATATATATATATATATATCAGTCAAAAACAATCTCACATTGGCAATATCCTATATATATATATATATATATATATATCAGTCAAAAACAATCTCACATTGGCAATATCATATATATATATATATATATATATATAT
>NC_058130.1:754275266-754286240 GCF_016433145.1 Gracilinanus agilis
CCGTGGAAGGTACAACTCCTCTTTCCAGAGGAGCCTGGATGGAGATTAGGCAGGAGACGTGAGAGGCAAGAGAAGGAAGGCATGTAGTAAGTGGGAATCCCATTTCACCCCTCATCTTCCCTCTAAAGGCAGGAGATGGAAATCCACAGACTTTCTTCTTCCTCCTGCCTGAGGCAATAGACTTAGAAGGAGATGGAAGGTTACTCCTCTTTGCCCTAGGAGGCTCTTTACAAAAACAAGGTGTGACTTTAAAGTCTTCTTACCCTCTCTACAAAGAGCTCCATCTTTGAATTTCAAGACTGCTGGTTCTAAAAAGAATAAAACTTCCACATTTTTATGAATGAATGCATAAGTAAAGCATTTATTTATTGACTTCCAAAAAACTCTTTTTTTCTTCTTTTTTAAACCTTTACCTTCTGTCTCAGAATTAATATTCTATTGGTTCCAAGGCAGAAGAGAGGTAAGGGCTAGGCAATGGGGATCAAGTGACTTTCCCAGGGTCACACAGTTAGGAAGCATCTGAGGCCAAATTTGAACCCAGGACCTCTTGTCTCTAGGCCTGATTCTCAATCCACTGAACCACCCTTATCTTCTTTCTTAGTAACAAGTCAAAGAGAGTAGGACAAGGCAAACCCAGTGAAGTGACTTGCCCAGGGTCACACAGCTAAGAAGTGTCTGAGGCCAGATTGAATTGAACCTAGGTCCTTCTGACTCTAGGTGTGGCATTCTATCCACTGTGCTATTTAGAGTCCCCAAGTAAAGCATGTACTAGATACTTACTTTGTACAAAACAGAGTACAAGGTAATAGGGATATAAATAGAAAAGTCTTGAGAGTCCCTGTTCTCAAGAAGCCTATAGCCTAATGGGAAAAACAACATATATGGAAAATTTCAGCTGCAAATCAGATGGAAAGGTCCTGCGGTTTTTAGGGTGCAGTAGTAAGCCTGAGCACATTTCACTGAACAGTAATTCTAAGAGAGCATGGGAATTTCCAGCCTCGGCTACCACTTGCAAAATCTGAGGGGTCCTGGGTTCCTTAGTTGGTGCCAGTTGCCCAGAAGAAGGCACTTCCTGCAGCTAGACAATTTCTTGGAGAAGTAGCATTTGTCAGGCGAATGCCTTAGCCAAAAGAACTAAGAAAACTCAAGCCACACCTTAGTTGGCCAGGAAATCTGGACCTGATGAGTCATACAAGACAGTACAGGTTTGAGGTGAAAGTGAAATTTAGGTCTAGCAGTTCCACAAAGATCTTTTGTCTTGCACAGAGAGTATCCATGGTGATGAATTCTTTTAAAAATATTTATTTGTTTCATTAATTATTCTGCAATTGGGTGTAAAATTTTTTTAGCATTCATTTTTAAAAATTGGAGTTCCAAATTCACTCCTTCCCAACCCTCTCCCACCCCTTGAGAAGGCAAGCAATAGGGTATCAATTAGACATGTGAAGTCATACAAAATATATTTCCATAGTAGCCATGTTGAAAAAGATCTGCAAAGGAAAACACACACACACACAAGAAAAAATAAAGAAAAATTTAAAATATGTTTCAATTGGCACTGAGAGTTTATTAGTTTTCTTTCTGAAGGCGGATAGCATTTTCCATCATGTATCCTGTGGAATTTTCTTGGATCACCATCTTTATTAGAGTAGCTAAGTCTTTCATGGACGATTGACCTCACAATATTAAATGTTTCTGCTTACTTCACTTTGCATCAGTTCATATGAGTTTTTCCAGGTTTTTCTGAAATCATGCTTTCCTTATAGTACAATAATACTCCAGGGTTATTTTTAAAAGTATTTTAACTAAATTCTTATGTACTATAGTTATTTGGGTCTCCTTTTTCAGGGCAAAGTGAGTTATATTTTTCCTCATCGTGGAAGGGTACCCTGAAGAATTTGTGGGTGTTTTTTCCGCTGCCATCAGCTTGAGCCCCTGTCAGCTGTGTTCTCTTCATTTTTAGAGGCCTGGAGACTAGTGCCTCAATTCCATTTAATCACAACACTGAGTAGCATAATCTCTACTTCCTCAGAGTACTCAGGACAGTGCTCAGGGTGCTAAGTAAGACATACATATATATATATATATATCAGTCAAAAACAATCTCACATTGGCAATATCCTATATATATATATATATATATATATATCAGTCAAAAACAATCTCACATTGGCAATATCATATATATATATATATATATATATATATATATAAACCTGTATCAGAAGCAATACTAAGTAAGGGCCAGGTAATGGGAGTTAAGTGACTTGCTCAGGGTCACACAGCTAAGTAGTATCTGAGGCCATATTTGAACCTAGGACCTCCCATCTCTAGGCTTTGCTGTCAATTCACTGAGCTACCTAGCTGTCTCTATGCCCCTATACAGGGACCCCACCCTTTTCCAATGGGCAAGTGGAAGAGAAAAAAAATTGATTTTTTTATCTAAAAAAATTCAATTTAATTTTAAAATTACATATTTCTCTATTGATTACTAATACTCTGAAAAATGACAATGTACATTATTAAATGTAAGGAACAAATATTTAAGTTTCTTTTTTGGTAAAACCTGGGAAGTAGTTTAATATATATATTTTAATATTTTATAAAGTTTATTAATAATCACTTGAAGTAGAAGGAATAAAAGGGAAATAGAAGTAAAAAAAACCCTAATTATTTAACAAAATTAACAAAATTAAAACTACATGACTAAGCTCTCCTTGTCTGTTCATTTATTTATTTGTTTGTTTAAGATTTAAATATTTTATTTTTTTAGAAAAATTTTCCATGATTACATAATTCATGTTTTTACTTTCCCCTTCACCCCACCTCCCCCAAAGCCGATGAGCATTTCCACTGGTTTTAACATGTGTCATCAATCAAGACTTATTTATATATTGTTGATAGTTGCATTGGTGTGGTCATTTCGAGTCTACATCCCCAATCATGTCCGCATCAGCCCATGTGTTCAAGTGATTGTTTTTCTTCTGTGTTTCCACTTCTGTAGTTCTTCTGGAAGTAGTTTAATATAAAGGAGTTAGTTAGATCTGGATTTAGAGTCAAAAGAGCTGGGTTCAAAATCCAGCTATATTATTAACTAACTGTGAGACCTTGGGTAAGTCACTTTTTCCTTTCTAGACCTATTTCCTTATCTGTAAATTCAGAGTGTTGGACTAGTTGACTTTTCAAGTCCTTTTCCACTTTAAAACTATCTATTCCTAATGACCTGGAGAGATTCCATGCAAACTGGAATGACCTCCAGGATTTGATGCAGAGTGAAAGAAGCAGAGCCAGGAGAAAGTTGTATGCAGAGACAGATACACTGTGGCACAATTGAATGTAATAAAATTCTCTACTAACAGCAATGCAAAGATCCAGGACAATTCTGAGGGACTTATGAGAAAGAACACTATCCACATCCAGAGAAAGAACTGTGGGAGCAGAAACACAGAAGAAAAACATGTGATTGATCACATGGGTTGATGGGGACATGATTGGGGATGTAGACTTTAAATGATCACCCTAGTGCAAATATTAATAATATGGAAATAGGTCTTAATCAATGACACACTTAAAACCTAGTGAAACTGCACATCAGCTATGGGAGGGAGTTGGAGGGAGGGGAGGGAAAGAACATGAATCTTGTAACTATGGGAAAATATTCTTAATTAATTAATTAAATTTAATTAAAAAATAAAACTATCTATTCCTATGAAAAAAGTTAAGTGCCCACATACTGAGGCTTTTCTTTTAGGAAGCCTTTTATATCTAAAGCCAATCATACCTTGACTTTCTATGAAGAATTTTTATTTTTGACTCTTTGTGACTCCATGTGGAGTAAGGAAGACCTGAGTTCAGAACCAACTTCAGACACTAGTTGTGTGATCCTGAGCAAGTCATTTAACCATGTTGGCCTCAGTTTCCTCATCTGTCAAATGAACTGAAGTAGGAAATGGCAAACCACTCCAGTATCTTGGCCAAGAAAACCCCAAATAAGGTAATGAAGAGTCATCCATTTAATAGCTATGTGACCCTAGGCAAGTCACAACCTCATTTGCCTCAGTTTCCTCATCTGTCAAATGAGCCAAAGGAGGAAATGGCAAACCACTCCAGTATCTCTGCCAAAAAAACCCCAAATGGGATCACAAAGTGACACAAGGGAAAAGACTCAACAATAATAACAAAAGGAACTTGAATATGGGTAGCCATCTGCTGGGGTAATGCCTGAACAAACTTGTGTATTAATGCCATGGCATATTCTTGGGATATTAGAACTCACAAAAGGAATAGATTCAGAGACACCTTAGAAGATCTGCAGCGTCTGATACAGAGTGAAGTGAGCAGTACCAGGAGAAAGATGTATGCAAGGAACAAAAGAGCATAAAGAAAACCTCCCTTTCAAAGACTTAACTCTGATCTATACAATGATCAATAAAAATGCCAGAGGACCAATGATGATGCTGGTCTTGGTGGGGAGATGGCAGGATAAAGATGCACTGAACGAGACTCCGGTTTTCTTTTCTTTCTTTCTTTCTTTCTTTTTTTTTAATTAAACCCTTACCTTCGGTCTTGGAGTCAATATGGTGTATTGGCTCCAAGGCAGAAGAGTGGCAAGGGTAGGCAATGGGGGTCAAGTGACTTGCCCAGGGTCACACAGCTGGGAAGTGTTTGAGGTCAGATTTGAACCTAGGACCTCCCATCTCTAGGCCTGACTCTCAATCCACTGAGCTACCCAGCTGCGCCCCCCCCCCCCCCCCGAGACTCCAGTTTTCAAATATTTTGTTTGGCCAAATTGTTGATCTGTTTTACTTGATTACTCTTATTCATTCATTCATTCATTTATTTTAAACTCTTACCTCCTGTCCTAGTAACAACTCTAAGACACAAGGGCAAGACCTAGACAAATAAGGTTAAATGATTTGCCCAGGGTGTTTCAGTCCACGTTTGAACCCAGGTCCTCCAGGCTCTAAGCCTGGCTCTATCCACTGTGCCACCTAGTTGTTCCTGACTACTCTTATTTGTTTAAAAAAAAAAAAAAAAGGAGCAATTTTCATTAAGGGAGTTCATGAAGTATAGAGTTGGAGGGGCCATATGGGAGCAGAGCCCTTTTGGCGTGATGTGGCCAGATCACAGGTAGGACATAAAGTCTTAGGTCAGCTCTCCTTCCCCTCCTGACTCTCAGTGTGTAAACCACAACATCAGAACACTAGCTGACTGTTGAATTAGGCTGGGGAACCTCTAGACAAGGCAATGAGAAAGAAACAGCTATCTTTCTCCTCTTCCTGTATTCCTCTGTAATTCTTTGTCATTTCCTACAGAAATGAGTAAGATACAATCCTATAATACACGCCTGAAGAGCTGTGATCCAAACAGCTGGGGAGTCTGGGGATTGGAGAGATTAATTCTGGCAAAAAGTAAATGGGTTAAATGTGGAGAACTCTACCTCTCCCATCAGATTTGAGGGCAGGAGTCAAAATCTGAAGTCTCTGAACTATAAAAAAAAGTTTTTATCACTAGATTTCAACAGAATTGGTTTCCTTTGTAATCCTGTATATTTTATTTTTTAAATTCAAACTGATCATTATGAGGAGTCCTAGTTTTTATGGATTCATGCTTTAATAAAAAGGCTGTTATTGTTTGGTTATTTCAGATTGTTGACCCCATGTGGGGTTTTCTTGGCAAATATACTGGGGTGGTTCGCCATTTCCTTTTCCAACTCATTTGACAGATGAGGAAACTGAGGCAAACAAGGTTAAGTGACCTACCCAGGATCACACAGCTCTCTTGTCATTTCCTTCTCCAGCTCATTTGACAGATGAGGAAACCGAGGCAAACAAAGTTAAGTGTCTTGCCTAGGGTCACATAGCTAGCAAATGTCTGAGGCCAGATTTGAACTCAGGAAGAAGAATCTTCCTGCCTCTAAGGGTGGCATTTTATCCATTGCACCATCCAGCTGTCCAATAAAAAAGATTAAGAATTCTTTTTTGGGAGGCTGTTTGCATCCTTTAAAAAAAAAGGCTGTTGTTTTTACCACCACCACAATAATTTCTACCTCCCCTTTCCCTTCCTCCACTGAAGTCTTTCTTGTAACAAGAAATTTGTTAATTAAAACCAGCTGAAAAGCTGCCTGTGCCTACAGTGTATATATTGTTCTGTATCCATGGTCCCCCCCCATTCCCTCCCAATCTCTCTATTGAGAGGAGAGAGGTGTGTGATCTTTTCAGTTATCTGGGATGGAAACTGTAGCGTCCTTTTTAAAAAACACCTTACCTTCTGTTGTAACATCAATTTGTCAGAATGGTAAGAATGACTTGCCCAGGGTCACACAGCTAGGAAGTGTCTGAGGTCAGATTTGAGCCATCTAGCTACCTCAGTTCTGTGCTTTAAAACCCCCTTACATTCAGTTTTAGTATCAATCCTAAGGCAGAAGAGTGGCAAGGGCTAGGTGACTAGGGTTAAGTGACTTGCCCAGGGTCACCCAGCTAAGAAGTATCTGAGGATATGGGACCTCCTGTCTATAGATCTGGTTCTAGCCACTGAACCATCCCCGTTTCTCTGTTCCTTTTATCCGATCACAGCATTTAGAATTGGAAAGAAACTTTAAGGTCTTCTAGTTCACCACCTATGAGTGACTTGTCCAAGGTCCCAAAGCTTCAGAATTCCAACCCAGATCCTCTAACCAAGTCCTCTTTACCTCTCCCAGGTACCTTTTCCATCATGCAGGGGGGTAGCTTGATGGCTTCTGAGAGCCCTCCCGGCTCTGGCCCTTTTGCTCCAATGATCTCCCAGATTTCTGAGCTCAGGGCTGGGCACATGGTTCCGTCTTCCTAATGATGGGATTCAGTGAATGGGGCCACACACATTCCTGCTTCAAGGCTGTTTTTCTGGGTGAGTGAGCAGGAGGTGTTGGTCGGGAAGTTATTATTATTGTGATTAAAGTCTTTTTGCCCCCAACACACCTTGTGTTCCAAGGAGCGTCTAAGCCTCAGCCGGGTGGCTGGTTCATGAAGCTAAATTAGACCTTTCAGCTAAATTAAAATCACCGGCTTCCCAGGCTCCCTTCAAGAGCCAATTTTCTACCCAGCCTCCCTCTTTCTACCTATTGACTCACTCCCCTGTCTAGCAGCCACCCACCCAGTCCACCTGGGGCCCCGCAAAATACCTGAGAGCCTGAGATTTACAGCTGAAATTCAAGGAACATTTATTGATGGCTGGGCTCATGTGTGCAGGGCATCATGCTGGAGGAGGGGGATACAAAGACAGAAAGTCAGTTCCTGCCTTGTCCTGGAGAAGCTGATAATCTGCTGGGGGTTGAGGGAGAGAAACAGATAAGATTTATTTACTCTACAGATGGTGCCTAGGAAAAGTACTAGGCCTAGAGTCCGGTAGACCTGAGTTCAAATTCAGCCTCTGACACTTACTAGCTGTGTGGCCCTGGGCAAATTACTTCATTTTGTTGGCCTCAGTTTCCTCATCTGTAAAATGAGCTGGAGAAGGAAATGGCAAACTAGCTGTGTGTCCCTAGGCAAGTCACTTAATTTTGTTGGCCTCAGTTTCCTCATATGACAAATGAACTGGAGAAGGAAAACACAAACTAACTGTGTGGCCCTGGGCAAGTCATGTCACTTTGTTGGTCTTAGTTTTCTCCTCTGTAAAATGAGCTGGAGAAGGAAATGGCAAACTAGCTGTGTGTCCCTAGGCAAGTCACTTGATTTTGTTGGTCTCAGTTTTCCTCCTCTGTGAAATGAGCTAGAGAAGGAAATGGCAAACTAACTGTGTGGCCCTGGGCAAGTCACTTTACTTTGTTGGTATCAGTTTCCTCCTCTGTGAAATAAGCTAGAGAAGGCAATGGCAAACTAACTATGTGTCTCTGGGCAAGTCACTTGACTTTGTTGGTCTTAGTTTTTTCATCTACAAAATGAGCTAAGAAGGAAATGGCAAACTAGCTGTGTGTCTCTGGATAAGTTATCTTACCCTATATGCCTCAGTTTCCTTATCTGTCAAATGAGCTGGAGAAAAAAATGGCAAACTGTTCCAGTCTCTTGGCTAAGAAAACTTCAAAAAGGGTCAAGAAGAGTCAAACGATTGAAAAAAATAAAAAGACACAACAATTCTACAGAACAGCTTTCCTACTCCATTTCCCTTTAGTCCCTTTGGTTCAGCTTCTACGATTGAAACCTGCCCCCTTTAGAGTCCCTCATTTCCTCCAAGTCTCAGCTCCAGGACCATCTTCTACAGGTCTTTCCTGATTCCCACTGGAGCTCTCCCCCTACAAAATCACCTTGCACCCATTTGGTGTGTTTTCATTATTGTTTAGTCCTTTTTCAGTCAGGTATAACTCTTGCTGGCCCCATCTGGGGTTTTCTCAGCAAAGATCCTGGCGTGGTTTGCCATTTCCTTTTCCAGCTCATTTTACAGATAAAGAAACTGAGGCAGACAGCATTAAGTGACTTGCCTAGGATCACAGCTAGTTTGCCATTTTCTTCTCTAGCTTATTTTACAGATAAGGAAACTGAGGCAATGTTAAGTGACTTGCTCGGGGTCACATGGCTAGTCTGAGATTTCCTTCTCCAGTTCATTTTACAGATGAGGAAACTGAGGTTAAACAGGGTGAAGTGACTTGTTTGAGAACAAATTTGATCACAGCTCACAATCTAATGGGAACAATGACATGGAAAGGCCTGGTAATGAAGGTAACCCATGAGCTTAAAGGTGCCTGAGGATGCTACAAAGTAGATATGAAAAGAGAAAGCATTTCAGGTAGGAGGGACATATTTGGGCATGGAGAGAGGGGATGGGATTCCATTTCTGTGGCCATAACAGGGGTATGGAGGGGTATAATGGAAACATGACCAGATAGGGCAGCCAGGTGGCTCAGTGGATGGAGAGCCAGGCCCAGAGACAGGAGGGCAATTCAATTCAACAATCTTTTTTTTTTAACCATTTTTTTAACTTCTGTCTTAGAATCAAGACTGAATATTGGTTCCAAGGCAGAAGTAGGCAATAGGGGTTAAGGGTCACAAAGCTAGGAAGTGTCTGAGGTTGAATTTGAATCCAGGACCCTCCAGTCTCTAGTATTCTAGGTATTGATTCTAAGCTGGAAGGTAAGAGTTTAAAAAAAAAAAAAGGGGGAAAGAAAGAAATACAATTGGAAAAGGAGGTGGCAGGCATGGGCAGTCAGAATCATCAGAGCCTGAAATCCAAGGCAGCCTGGGGTTGGGCATATCATCTTCCTCTACAGCACCAGGCCTGAAGTCAGGAAGAGCTGGGGTCAGCAGAGCTCCATTCGAATCTACCGGAATAGGTGTGACCTTGAGTAAATCACTTTCCCTAAGAGGACTTGGTTGGACTAAATCCACTAATCTCTCAAGAAGCGTTTTATTTAGTGGCAGCTTCACAGCAGGCTCAAGGCTGGCTGCTGGGATGACCGAGATCCAAGCGGGAACCAACCCTGCCCTCAAGGAGTTCACTTTCTACGGAAGGGGGCGGGGGACAAAATATGCAAAATAGATCCGGCCAAGGAAAGGCCACCAGATGGGAGGAAGCCTTAGCCTCTGGGAAACCTCCAAAGGTCGCCAGCCTTAGACCCTGGAACCGAGTCTGGAAGGAAATCAGAGATTCCAAGAGGCCAGGGCGGGAGGGCAGGTAGCCCAACCCCGGGCGGTCGGGGCAGAGACTGTGGACCAGGAGAGATGGAGTGTGGAGGGGGAAATCCTGTAAGACCCAGGCAGCTTAAATTTATGGATGAGTTAATGGATAAGTGAATGAATGAGACAGCATTTATTTAGGCACTTACTAGGTCGGTGGGTCCGGGGACTTTTAATCTGGCACGTTTTTTTTCTCCCACCATTCCCCTGGGGGCGGGGGTGTCCGGTGCTGGTTAGGAGAATTGACCCGAAGGATTTCAAAGGGTTGTGCTCCGTCCCCTCCTCCGCCCCCTTCCTACCCCCCTCTCCGAGTCCGAAATTCTTCAGCAGAGCAACAAAGCCTTTCATTTCCCAATTAGAGATAAAGCTTAAAATGCAAATAACTCCGAGAGGGCTAATCCATCAATCAACAAATATTTACTGAATGCCTTCCCTTGGAGGACCCCCGGCTCCTTCCTCCCGGGGTTACAAAGAAGCGGGAGATTCTCGGTGGGACTTTGTTTGGGTAAGTAGATTGAATACAGCGCACATCCATTAAGCCTCGCCAGGCTAGGTACTGTCCCTCTCCCTCCCTCTCCAGTCCTCTGACTCCATCGCGATAAAATAAGGGTCACGGAACCCCGGAGATGAAAGGCGCTCCCAGGCAGCACAGCGCAGCTCCTTCCAGAACCAGGGTTGCCCCTTCAGTGCCCCAACAAATGGGACTGCCGTCTCCCCGCATTTAAAGGCGTGCTTCTTGAGGGCAGAAACTTTCTGCATCTGGGAACTGAGCCCCAGCACAGAGTCAGACCGCAGCTCAACGTGCGAAGCCTTGTGCCAAGCACCCCGGGGCGCAAAGAAAGGCAAAAATCGGTTCCCTATCCTCCAGAGGTTTAGGGTCTATGGGAGGTAACAGGGAAATACAAACACACACAAGATATATACAGTGTCCCAACACTTCCATTTGGGGATTTCTTAGCAAAGATACTGCAGGGGTTTGACAGTTCCCTCTCCATCTCGTTTTACAGATGAGGAAACTGAGGTCAATGAGATGAAGTGGCTTGCCCAGGGTCACACAGCTAGGAAATGTTTTAAGTCAGATTTCAACTCAGGAAGATAACTCTTCCTGACTCCAAGCCACTCTACTGCGCAGTTGTTCTGGGAGGGAAGGCATTGAGGTAAGAGCAGGAAGGGGACCTGGGAAGGTCTTTTGGAGAAGATTTAATCTGGATTTAAATTATATCTTCTCCTTCCTTTTCTTCCTTCCTTTTCTTTCTCCTTCCCATCCTTTCCTTCCTTCCTTCCTTCCTTCCTTCCTTCCTTCCTTCCTTCCTTCCTTCCTTCCTTCCTT
>NC_058130.1:754289078-754302397 GCF_016433145.1 Gracilinanus agilis
CCAGCTACTGCCACCCGCTGCTCCCCGGCCAGGCGTAGCAAGCTCTCGGGGCCTACTCCCCCCCTCCCCCCCCTCCCGGAACAGACCAGCCTCCCCTCGGATCCCCCTTCCCGGCGTCCCCCAGCCTGCCGGGAGCTGGGCTTTATCTTGCCTGGAGCCCCCTCTTAGTTTCCATAAGCCGGGTTTTGACCAGTAACTTCCGCGGGGGGGGGCGATAATCAGAGTTGGGGGTACCCCCCAAATAGTAGGTATGGGGGCCAGCCACCACAACTGGGAGGGTGCCCCTCAGCCCTCAATTATCCGGCAAGTACTAGAGGGAGTAGTTGTGGGCCAGCTCGCCCAGTGTGACTGGGCGAGGGGCGAGCCCCCCACCCCCCCAGCCCGTGCCCTGATTGTGAAGGTGCCTTGGCCTGTGTTCTGGGGAAGGGGGTCAGCCTGCAGGCGGATGTGTGCCTGCACCTGTTCGGTGGTGGGACAGGGGTTGGCTGCCCCAGGGGAAACCCTCCATTGCCCTGGACACCCCCCACCCCCCCCGCAGTAACGCCCGCGGGGTCTCTGGCTTGGGTCCCCGCAGCGCTCTATCAACCGTCAGGGATATGACGAAAACGAGGACTCTTCGGACGTGGAAGAGATCGTGAGTGTCAGGGGTTTCAGCCTGGAGGAGAAACTCCGCAGCCACCACTACCAGGGGAACTTCGTCCGCGTCATGGACGGGAAAGGTGAGTCCTGCCCAGTGCCGTGTCCCTCCTCTTCACACTGTCCTCTTCCTTCACAGACCAGCCCAGCTCAGGCCAGCTCGGGCAGCGGTGCGGTGCGCACACGTGGGAAAGCTGTGGCTGGTTTGTATTTCGCGCTCCTGTCCCCCATTCCAGGGGATCCGGTGACGAAATGAGGCTGAGCCATGGGGGGGAGGGGGGAGGGTGTGGGCTGAGGGAAGGGTGCCGGGGGACGGCCAGGGTTAGGGCTGGATAACCCTGTGGGGCCTAGGCCAGTTCTCTGCTGGCCGGCCCTGGGGAGCCCTGGTACCCCCTTAGCCTGGTGTCCAGGGCCCAAGCTTGAGGGGAGGGGGCTGTGCGTCTTGGCCCAGGCCGTCGAGTCCGCTTAGCTTGGCTGTCTCCTGTGCGGCGGCTCTGCTTCGGGCTCTCCTGACCGCCCGGTGCAATCCTGGCTTCATCTTCTACCCAGAGCGCTCTCAGGGCCCGTACCTCCCTTCGTCCTTCTTTGCCCGTTTGCCCCGGCAGCCCAAGCTTCTAGGGGAGGGGAGGGATAGCCCGAGCCCTAAAAGGGTGGGAGAGGGCTAGCCCTGCTTTGTGGGTTTCTTTGCGGCCGGCTCTACCTGAGCCTGTCGCCAGGGCTGGGACAGCTCCCTGCGCAGGAGCTCGATATCCCGGACTGACTGCCCGGGGCCAGCCCCCTGCCGCAGAGGCAGCCGGCTCGCGCACTTTGAGGGGAGAGTCTGTGCCTTCGTAGCCCCAATTTTAAATCCTCTTGGCATTTCCTTTCTTGATCACTATTTCCCCCCTTTCATCCACAAAGCCTTTCCCTTTTACCCAGATGCCTTTGATTCATTTTGTCTGGACTCTTCTCTTAAGTCTAACCCATCCTGCGGGAGCTGCGGAGACTTATGCCCGCTTCAGCCTCCCCAGCAACCCCGGTTTTGCCTCCGGTCTTGAGTTTTCGTGCCGTGCCCCAGGGGCTGGGCCTAGAAGGAATTTCTTCCCATCACCCTTCCCCCACCTTTCCAACTCTTTAACTTGGGGGTGGGAAGAGGGGCTGCATGCAGTCTTTCCTCCATTTAGGGATCTTCTAGCACCTTTGGTGCGGGGAGGCCTGGACTGGCGTCTTTGAGTGGCTGACCTGGGGAGGGGAGGTGTTGGAGTGGGGGTGGGGGCAGGCGCCAGCCACCAAAACCCCTCCCTTAACTCTTTGGACCTGAGGAAGCCATGACCTTGGAGGGGAGGGGGCTGTGTCTTTTCTGTGGATTCTGCCCCATTTGTAGGGGACTTTGGAGACTTGGAAGGGAGTTCCCGGCCTGGGTGGGGGAACTGAAGAATGTAACCCCTCGTGCTGAGGCAATGACTTGCCCCAGGTCATTTGGCTCTGAAGCCTTCCGCCTCCCAATCCCAGCCTCCTCCGCGGGGATCCTGCTTTCAGTTGTTAAACTTCTGTCTGGCCACTTGAGTCGGGGATATTGGAGCCCCGAGACCTGCCCCCCCCCACTATCCAGACCCTGGTGGGGAGCGTTGGGGGGAGGGGAGAGAGTGAGTGGCCCTGGCCTGGGCCTGAGTCTTTGCTCAGACTTCTTCCACCTCACTGCTCCCCGGGCCCCTGAACCAGAGAAAAGGGCTTATTCATCCGTCCCTAGGGCTGGGCTGACCGGAGTGACATTTGCCTGGTGGGGATGGGCGGAGGGCGCGTTGGGGGTGGGGGGTGGGAGGGACCCTCTTTCTGGGTTCTCTGCTTTGATCTCTTCCTCCCATCTTTCCGGGGCTCCCAGGAGTGGCACTGAGGCAGGTGTGGGGCGCAGAGGAGGGCATTTTTGTCCTGCTGCTCAGCTCTTTCAGGGCCAGTTCTTTAGGGAAACTGAATGCAAAGCCTGTTCCTGGAAGATGGGGGTGGGGTGGGGGTGGAGAAGCAGGTCTCTGGGGCAGGACTAGATAAACCCCAGATGGGTGGCGGGGTGGGGGCCGAGGATGCCCACCTGTGGCTCTTGAGAGACTTCCCTGAGACTTCGGGGCCCCTTCTCCAGCTCCGGCCACCCCCCCTCCCCCAAAAGGCATCTCGCCTTGCCTCCACCAGGAGAGAGGAGCCATGTGCTGGCTCGGGCAGGATCGTCACTGTCAATGCAAAAGAACTGTACCTAAACTCGCCGGTTATTTTGGCACCAAATACATAGTTTCCAGGGAAACGGCTCTCTTCCCTCCCCTTCACTAGGCAGGCAGTTACAATAAGGCCTGCACAGCTCCCAGGCTACAATGGGAGCCCTCCTCCCAGCTCTCTCTCCTATTCTGCCCATCCATCCAGGTGTCAGGCAGGGATGGGGAGGGAGGGAGGGTCCCTGCCTGGGTTTAGGGCTCCGCCCCGGATACTGGCCAGAGCTCGGGCTTCTTTCCACACCCCTATCCATCTCCCCCCCCCCACACCTCAGGGTGTTTCATTGACAAGTTCTGACCAGTGGGTCTAGGAATGACTGAGGAGGAAGGGGGCAGGCCGAGCCCTGCTCCTCTGGGCCTGTTTCTTTAGGCAGCTGCCATCTCCCCTACCTGATGCCAGGCAAGCCTTGGCTTATCATTCAGCCGGGAGCTGGAAAAGGTTCTTCGAAATATCGATTTTAGATTTAGAAGGAACCTCACAACAGCTCTGGGAGAGAAGGGCTATTATCATGCCCATTTTACAGCCGAGAAAACAGAGGCAGGCAGAGGTGAAGTGATTTTGTCAGGAGTGTTATAATAAAAGGAAGGCCTTCCCCTCCCCCCCCATACGCCTATTAGATGTAGATGGAATATAGAGAGAGGGTCAGGAGTTTCTCAGGTGGGATTTGAACTTGGGTCTTCCTGCCTCTGGGCCCATCAATCTCTCCACTGTGCTACCCAGCAGCATTTCTCAAAAGTCTGCTGCGTATGAGGTACCGTGATAGGTCCTAGGACTGCGAATACAAAATGAAAAATAATCCCTACTCTCAAGGAACTTACATCCTCTGGGGGAATATAACATGTCAACCGAGAATTATGAGGAGGAAGGAGAGAGCCCTGAGGATTATGGGGATTGGGAAAGGCTTCCTGTAGGATATAGCACATAAATTCTGCCTTGAAGGAATCCAGGGATTATAAGAGGCAGATGTGAACAGAGGGTGCATTTTAATCATGGGTAACAGCCTGTAGCAGAGGTACAGAGGTTAGAGATGGCCAGACAGGCCAACTGCCTCCTTTGACCTAAAAAAGAAACTGAGGCCCAGAGCTCTAGGCTCAGCAGCTAGAATCATACTGGGGAGGAGGGGGGGGGTTGGTAAATGGCCGAATGGGAATTGCCTTCATTCCTTTGTGTATTGATTGACTTGCTTTACTCCAAATGTTCAGATTTCAACTTTGAGTACGTACAAAGAGAAGCCCTCAGAGTGCCTCTGGTCTTCCCAAATCCCGATGGACTAGGAATTAAGTAAGTCGATGTCATTACATGTTTTCTCCCTCCCCCCCCCCCCCCCGCCTCTTCCTGGCAGCCAAGTTTTCTTCCAGTGGGTGAAGGGAATGAACGAGGGGTGGCCCTTTTGAGGAGTAGCTGGCCCCGGCCTAGAAGGGATCCTTAGCAGCATTTTCTTAAGTACTGTTTATTTGAATCCGTTTCCTATATTCCTGTACGTGTCCTTGTTGTTTCTCTCATAGCCAGGGCCTGGCCCAGCTGGTGTTTGTTTGGCTTCGCACCCCCAGGGGCTCTTTTTAGATAACCCCAGACCAACAAGGCTTCCTAGGACAGAAGCTGAGCTCCAGAGTCCTAGGAAGTCTCATTCTGAATTTTGGTAGCTGAGAAAGGGAGCTACGAACCCTTGCCCCATAGTGAATAGCCCTAGAGAGAAAGGTGTGAGGTTGCCAGAAGACCACTTCCTAGAGGAGGACCTCCTGGCCCTGTGGATTCTCCTTATCCCTCCTCTGTGGATTCTGGGTTTACCTTTCTCTCTCTCGGGTTGTTTGCTAGGGGGCTTGGGTTCCTATCTCCCTTGTTGGCCTTGCTTCCTCTTTCCCCCCCCTGTTTACATTCTTTCACGTTGAGATCTGTCAAAACCCAGAAAGAGAGAGAGGGAGGGGAGGGGAGAGCAGCTGGATGGCTGGGCTGGGAAAGTGGAGGCTGGAAGAACTGGTTTCTGCCCTTGGGGAGGGAACAGAGGGAGGAGGTTCCTATGCCATCATTCAGATCTCTTGTGTCCAGCCTCTGAACTTTGTTGGTTAATTCTAAATCAGCTGCAGCATTATTAATTCATAGTTTTTTCAAAAGAATTATTATTATTTGGCACATCCAAACTTAAGAAAGTGATGGAACCAATATTAATGATGCAGATCGATCATAAAAGTATGTCCTACATGTATTCATCTGAAAGAGCCAGTAATTTCTAGTTAATGTGGGACAAGTTGCCTAAAGGGCAATAACCTGCAATGATAGAGGGAGTTTCCTCATTTGGAAATGCCTATGCCAGTGAAATCACAGAGCCTGTCCTTGTAGCCCCCTGATTAATTACTGCCACAACCATTATGGATAATGAAGACAAAACCCTTTGAAGATCTGCAACCTCCCCTCCTCCCCGCCATAATCTCTCGGGGCCCCATGGAGGGGTCTGATGGGAATTAGGGTAGGGGATGGGAGTTAGGAGAGGAAGTCTTAGAGGGAGAACTATATATGAAAGGTCTGTGGACCCCCAAGGGAAGCCAGGTATTTAGCTCCCTGCCCCCAGTACATCTCTGCCTGTGATTCTGTGTCGCTTCAGGCAGTGACTCAGTCAGCAAGCTTACTGTGTGCCAGGCACTGGTGTTAGTGCTGAGGATACAAAGTCAAAAGTCACGCAGCTTACATTTGAAGGAGAGACAACATATATTTCCAATGTATAAACTAAAGAAGATACAGTAAAACCTGGGAGAGAGTCAAGGGGTGAATGACAAAGGCTCCTTTTAAGATTCTGTTCAAATAGGGGCAGCTAGGTGGCTTAGTGGATAGAGAGCCAGACTTAGGTTCAAATAAGACCTTAGATACTTTCTGGTGGTGTGACCCTGGGCAAGTCATTTAACTCCCTTTGCCTAGGCCTTATCGCTCTTTTGCCTTGGAACTGATACTTAGTATTGATTCTAAGTCAGAAGGTAAATGTTTAAAAGAAAAAATGTAGTTCAATAAGCATTTATTAACTACCCACTATGTGACAAGCACAATGCTAAGCTTTGCCCAAAGAGGCAAAAGACAGCCCTCAAGAAGGTTACAATCTAAAGGGTTCCCCCTGAATCTTAAAAGAAACAAAGAATTCAAAGAAGTAGAGGTCAGTAGTGAGAGTATTCTAGGTAGAGGGAATAGCTGATGCAAAGATACTGAGGTGGGAGATAGAGTATCATGTGTGAGGAACAGCCAGTCATTCTAAGTACCCTTCCACCCTCCAGATCCTCAATTCTTAAAGTCCAAGCCTTTTCAGAGGTCTTTGAGGTCAAAACTCTTTGCATTAGAATAAGATGTTTTCTGTTCTCCTGTGGTAAATATGGGTTGATGGAACCTACAGAAAAAGAAGCTCTTTGGGAGGGCATTAATAATTTTGAAGGTTATCAAAGACTGTCAAGACCCAGAGATTTGAAAACTGTTGCCCTGTATCTATGATGTGATTCCTGCCCTCTCCTTTTTAAGCTGTGGGGCAGGGTGGGAAATCTATAAGCACTCTTCAGGATTTGATTTGGCCATAGCTGATCAGGTAATTGATGGGAAAGGAGAGAGAATAGCCCAGGTAGGGGCCATCTCTAAAAGAGAGCAGGAGGTGTGTGTCGGGGAGGCAGCTTCGTGGCTCAGTTGAGAGCCAGGTCTAGAGAGGAGAGGTCCTGGGTTCAAATGTGGTCTCTGACATTTCCTAGCTGTGAGACCCTGGGCAAGTCACTCAACCCCCAGTGCCTAGCCCTTACTGCCCTTCTTCCTTAGAACTAAAACACAGGTGAAAGGTAAGGGTTTTAAGAGAGAGAAAGAGCAGGGGAAGGTGCTAGCAGAAGAAGAGAAGTGACTTAGGCTCCTAAGTGGCCATTCCTATATTCCATTGACTGGTCTGCACCAGTCAGGTCTGGGTCACCGGAATACCAGAAGTTTTTGGGAAAATTGTTTCCTCCCCAATTCTGTATTTGTACCCGGTTCAGAGCCCATCTGGAATACAGCGTTCGGTTCTGGGGGCCCTTCCAGTTCAGGAGGGACGTTGACAACTGGAGATTGTCCAGAGAAGACTTGGGGAAGTCGGTGGGAAGAGTAGTATAGTGCTTGCTGATTTGTACTTAGCCCCTAGGTTTGACATATGACTGAGGCTCTTCCTACCAGCGTGATCTTGGGCAAATCCCTCACCTGGCTGGGCCTCAGTTTCCCCATCTGTAAAATGAGTGCATTGGAAAAGATGGCCTCTGAGGCCTTTTCTAGCATTAAATCTTATGACCTGAGCTGTAGTCCTAACTCCTCGTGTGACCTTTGGGCAAATCATGCCATCTTCTACATGGGTCTCTGTTTCCTCATTTGAAAACGGAGGGATTTGGACTAGGTCCTGGTGTCAAACTCAAATGGAAACAAGGACCACTAAACGCAACATAAGTATCCCAGGCCTTAGCCAACCGCATATTAACATCATTTGGGTTTTCTTGGTTTTTTAAGTTAATTTTGTTCAATATCCACATTTTTATCTGGTCGCTGGCACCCTGGCAGGCTCTGGACCAGCCTGTGATTGTGTAAGACCTCAGGTCATGCCATAAAGAACTGTTTGGTGGAGAATCTGAAGGGGGATTTCCAGAAGGAATGAGTGGAAATTGCCACGAGGCCCATTTAGGCTCCACCTTAGGGAGAACTTCCTTTAAATGTCTCCAAGTGGAATTGGTTGCCTCGGGAGATCTCCAGGCAGAGGTGGGCCAACCACTTGTCGGGTATATTTGTGGGGGGCTTCCTTTCAGCCGTGAGCTGGAGTGAGAGGGCATTGGGGTTCCTGCTAGCTCTGAAATACCTGGGCCCTGTTAACTCAGTCTCCTTACCTGGTATCTTTTGCCACCCCCAGGATGCCTGACCCTGATTTTACCGTTCGAGACGTCAAACTCCTAGTGGGTAAGTCGCCTGGCTTTTCCTTATTATGTCTTGGAGAGAAAGCCCCTGGGTACCCCGGGGAGGCAGGGACGTCTCCTGGGAGGGGATGGGGAACAAGAAAAAGGGTTTGTCACATACAGTCCAGCTGGTGGAGGAGCAGGAGACCGAAGGGAATGAGTGGCCCCTGGTCTTACGGATGTTGCCTCCATCTTTCTCTAAGAGACAGCTCTGGGGGCTCCGACACCAGCCTCAGGGAAATCAGGCCTGGGTATGTGGCTTTGGAGTTTGGTGGCTTTCGGTGTCCAGCAGAAGAAGAGCAAAATACAGAGGTCTGAGCTTGGAGGGGCCCCCAGACCCAAAGGGCTCAGGCCTGGAAGAGATCTTAGAACCTAAAGTGTTAGATGGGGGAAAAGCCTCAATACTGGCAATGGTCAGAGCCGGGAAAGTCCTTAAAATTGGGTCAGGGCTGGGAGAGCCTTAGAACAGGGAATTTCAGAGCTGTTCAACCCTCCAGTTTTTACAAACGCATTCTCCTGGCCTACCTTCCTAGGACTTCCTAGCTCATGGGTCTCCTCAGGGCTTAGGAGCAGTCTGCGCCTGGTTTCTTCAGGTCCCTGGCAGGTGGCCCTTTCTCCATGGAGGCTCCATACTTTTCAGCTTCAGGGAGTTTATCCCTCCTTTTCCTCAGTTTCCTCATCTTTGACTGCTATTTGAATGGATCAAGTAGTTATTCCCAATAGGATATTGACTTGCATTCAGCTCCTGCTCAAATTGTGGCCTTTGTCTGGGTTCTAGGAGGCTCTCAGAGCTTCCTAAAAATTGTCTTTTAAGGTAGGGCTGGTTCAGTGGATGGAGAGCCAGTCCCAGTGACAGGAGATCCTGGGTTCCAAGCTGAACTCAGACACTTCTTAGTTGTGTGACCCTGGGCAAGTCACTTAACCTCTGTTACCTAGCCCTTACTGCTCTTCTGCCTTAGAACTGATACCCAGTATTGATTCCAAGATGGAAGGTAAGGATCTGGGAAAAAAAAAGTCATATTGACCTTAGACACTTCCTAGCTGTGTGACCCTGGGCAAGTCACTTAACCCTCATTGCCTAGCTCTTACTGCTCTTCTGCCTTGAAACCAATACACTGTATTGATTCCAAGATTTTTATCTTAAAAAAAAATGTGTCTATTGCTAGGCAGAAGTGAAAGGGAGGATGGGTGAACAGGTGTGAACTGGGTGGGCAAGTGTGTCAAAAAGAATCAGTTTGTAGATTATGGAAGACTATTCCAAAGACTCAGAAGCAATTGGGAGTTTGTGTGCCATATTCTGATATCCCTTCCAGGTCGTGACTCTCCCCACTGTGGGTTCCATATATTGCGGGTTGGCATAAGAAATTAAATGGGATGGGGCAGCTGGGTAGCTCAGTGGATTGAGAGCCAGGCCTAGAGATAGGAGGTCCTGGGTTCAAATCCAGCCTCAGACACTTCCCAGCTGTGTGACCCTGGGCAAGTCACTTGACCCCCATTGCCTGGTCCTTACCACTCTTCTGCCTTGGAACCAGGACACAGTATTGATTCAAATCAGAAGGTAAGGGTTTAAAAAAAAAGACAGGTTGGAGTAGCTGGGTGACTCAGTGGATCAAGAGTCAGGCCTAGAGATGGGAGGTTCTAGATTAAAATCTGGCCTCAGACACTTTCCAGCTGTGTGACCCTGGGCAAGTCACTTGACCCCCATGGCCCACCCTTAGCACTCTTCCACCTAGGAGCCAATACACAGAAGTTAAGGGTTTAAAAAAAAGAAAAAAGAAAAAAGAAATTAAATGGGAATCTGGGGGGGAGTTTTGCAGAAACCACAGACAACACATAAAGGCTTTGAAATTCAGAAATGCAGAAAAGTGTATTATATCATATCAGCAGATTTTATCTTTTAATAACATAAATATGCTTGATTTTTTGATTAAAGTTTTCACAAAGAATAGGAAAGCCAGCAGTGGACTCGCGAAGCTTATACGTTTGAGCTCTCTTAGTGCTGACCTACATCTAGCCTCTGACTTAACCCAGATTTAACAGTCAGATACTAGAAAGACCCCATAGAAGAAAAAGAAAGAAAAAATTCCAGCATCTTCTTCGTTGCAAAAGGGGGGCCGAAAAATTGTATTTGGATTTTCCAGATCACATCGACATGCTGTGCCCCTAATGCCCACGATATGGGAGGGATGCCTGGATACAGTGGCGGGCAGGTCTGGGTTCATTAGAGAAGACTTCTCGGAGGAGATCTCCTAATTAATTAATTCTTTTTTATTTTGCCTTGTGATCGATTTGATTGTTTGAGCTGTGTCGGCAAGGACCAGGGTGTTGTGGAATGGCCGAAGGGAAGGAGCCCTTTAGTTCCAGGCATGGCTTTGGAAGGGAAGGAGGATGGCAATGAAATGACCTTTTACAATTTTATTTACCTATTTAAACATTTATCTCTTCTCCTTCTCATCATGTCTCCTAACTGAATGATGAAAGAAAAAAAAAAAAGATGAACCAAATCCTCCCACCAGATACTCAAAGTTTGACAAAATAGATTCCCCCCTGGGGCAGCTGGGTAGCTCAGTGGATGGAGAGTCAGGCCTAGAGACGGGAGGTCCTGGGTTCAAATCCGGCCTCAGACACTTCCCAGCTGGGTGACCCTGGGCAAGTCACTTGACCCCCATTGCCCACCCTTACCAATCTTCCACCTAGGAGCCAATACACCGAAGTTAAGGGTTTAAAAAAAAAATAGATTCCCCCCTTGAATGTGGCCCAAAATGACGTGACTCATTCAGGATTCTGTGTGCCTGCCTCCAGCTGGAGAGGGGCACCGTGTCACAGCTCTGTCTGTCTGGATGGGTGATTTAGCCATGCAGCGAGCAGCATTCTAGTTTTTCCAAGCTCACGTTGTCATCGTGTGAATGGCGCTCTCTTCCAGTGCCATAAACTAGTGGTCTTCCCTGTTTCCTTTGAAATTGTCCTTTCTTGTGGCCAAAAAAACCCAACTCTTACCTTCTGTCTTAGTATCAACCTGAGATTGAAGAGCAGCAAGGGATGGCCATTGGAGGTTAAGTGACTTGCCCAAGGTCACCCAGCTAAGAAGTGTCTGAGGTCAGATTTGAACCCAGGTCCTTCAGACTCCAGACAGAGCACCCTCTCCACTGTTCTGCCTAGCTCCCCCTCACCGTAATGCTCCATGACGTTCCTCTACCATGCTTGTTTTAGCCATCCCCCAACAGGTGTTTCCAGTTCCAAAAAGAGCCATTATAAATATTTTTGTAGTTCCATGGAATTTTCAATTCAGCAATCAATCCGCCAACAAGTGTTTGTTTAACCCCGACGGAGTGTCAGGCACTTTGCTAAGCCCAGCAGAGAGGAAGAAAAAGCCAAATCGGTCCTTGGCCTCTAGGGGCCGAGGACCTGTCCAGAAGCAGGCACTTACCAGGTACACCGAGATCTCAAGGAGGAAAAAGGGAACCAAGGAGGGGGATGTGGCTGGAAAGGAAGCCAGGCGTTCCCAGAGCTGGAGGGGAGCCAAAATATGGAGTGATGGATGTGGGGACCAGATCACTGTGGTACGGCCGGACGGTGCGAAGGGCTAAAGTGTCCTGATCGTGGGCAGGTCGGAAAGGGGAGCAGCCGGGGGAGCCCAGCCCTCGCCACCCTTCTGGCTTAGGCTGGTTACTAAGACCAAGGGAAAAGCTAAAAAAAAAAGTGCTCCTCTGCCATGAATTATTGCTTCAGTTTCCTCATTGATCTTCTAGTTTCTCTAGATCTCTCCCTGCTCTAACCCATCCTCCAACTGGGCTACCAACATGATTTTCCTAAAGCATGGAGAGTGGTGACCAGTCACTTCCTGCCCTAGTTCAATAAACTCTAGTGGCTCCCTATTACCTCTAGGATCAATTATCGTCTCCTTTGTTTGGCTCTTTTTTTTTTTTTTTAACCCTTTCCTTCTGTCTTAGTATCAATTGTAAGACAGAATAGCAGCAAGGGCTAGCCAGGCAATGGAGGTTAAGTGACATGTCCAGGATCACACAGCCAGGAAATGTCTGAGGCCACATTTGAACTCAGGTCCTTCTGTCTCCAGACCTCATGCTATATTTCCTCTGCTACCTAGCTGAGCCTTTAAGAAATCTTTTGAAAGGAAGAGGAAAAAAGCCAGCCGAACAAAAGCAAGCAACCCACCAGGGATGGTATTGCAAAGACTTAGTTAGCCACTTCTGCAAAGCGGGGGAGCAGGAAGAATGACATTTTTTTTTTAAACTTGATCTCTGATTTCATCCATGGAGGCAACTTCCAGGGAGAGCCTTCTCTGGTCCTTTTCTGAAGCGGAAGAGAGAGGTTAAGTGACTTACCTAGGGTCACACAACCATCATGTGTTCCCAAGTGAGACTTAAACCCAGAATCCAGCTCTCCCTGACCAGTAGTAGTACACTGGGCCGTCTCCTCAAATAATAAAAAAAAAACATTAAGTATGTTGAGGGGGGCAGCTAAGTAGCACAGTGGATAGCGCATGCACCAGGCCTAGACTCAGGAGATCTGGGTTCAAGTATGATCTCAGCCACTGGCTAGCTGGGTGATCCTGGGCAAGTCACTTAACCCCTTTGTCCAGCCCCTGCCTCTCTTCTGCTTGAGAGCTGTTCCTAAGACAGGAGGGAAGGTCTTTTGTTTTGTTTTTTAAAGTGTGCTTTGCTGACACTGCTATTCTCCTAAGGTAGGCGGGAGAGTGATAGGGGCTTTCCTGGGTCCAATCGCTGCCTCTTTCTTGGAGGGGGTGGGGCTGACCCCTGCTGATTAGGAACCCAGAGTCTGGAAATGTAGCTGGTTTCTGGAAATCTCTCCCCCAGTGTGGCCTGATGGGGGCCTCTTGCTGAGTTTCAGAATTTCTAGGAGCTGTTAACTAGAAAGTTAGGTGTTAATTAGTTGGGATTTCCCTGTAGACTTGCTTCTCTGAAATGCTTTCTCTTCCTTTCCTGGGGCTATCCTGCCAAAGGAAGGGGGAGGCAGGGTCAGTTCCCCTGCCCTTTGACCCCTGGCCCTCTGGCTGCTGGATTGCCCCAGCTTTGGGTAGACTGACTTCCTTTGGGAGAGCTCAGGAAGGTGTGAAGCCTTCTCTTTGTTTCTCTGGAAGGTGAATTATCCCCCTCTAGTGTAGCCTTTCGGTAAATTGTTATTTAGATTTGTTCTCAATTTCCCATCTGTTTTTTTCTTCCTTTTCTCCTCTCTTGCCTTCCTTTTTTCCTTCCCTTTCTCTCTCCTTCCTTCTCTCCCTCCCTCTCTTCCTTTTTCCCTTTCTCTTTCTCCCTCCTTCCCTCCCTTCCTTTCTTTCCCTTTTCCCCTCCTTTCCTCTCCTTCCCTTTCTCCCTCCTTCCTTCTCTTCCTTTTTTCTTTTCCTCTCCTTCTTTTCTTCTCTCCTTTCCTCTTTTCCTTCCATTCTTTTTTCTTTCCCTTTGTCCCTCCTTTCTTCTCCCTCCCTCTCTTCCTTCCTTTTCTTTCTCCCTCCTTCCCTCTCCTTTCTTTCCTCCTTCCTTC
>NC_058130.1:754312200-754329673 GCF_016433145.1 Gracilinanus agilis
TCCTTCCTTCCTTCCTTCCTTCCTTCCTTCCTTCCTTCCTTCCTTCCTTCCTTCCTTCCTTCCTTCCTTCCTTCCTTCCTTTTTTTCTTTACATCTTTAAAACCTCCATCTCAAAATCAATACTGTGTATTAGTTCTAAGGCAGGAGAGCCATAAGGACTAGGCAATGGGCGTGAAGTGACTTGCCCAGGGTCACACAGCTAGGCTATGTCTGAAGTCAGATTTGAACCAGGACCTCTCTCTCATCTCTTGGCCTGGCTCTCAGTCCACTGAGTCACTAATCCTCAACTTCTTTATAGTTCTCTGCTGTAGGGTTTGGATCTTAGATAGATAAGACAGCATCCCCTCACCACCACCCTGTGGGGTGCCTGGAGAAGGGTTTATTATGACGAATTTACAGATGGGGAAAATGAGACATAAGAGAATGTTCAAAGGTACAGGAAGACTAGTGAGCTGGAAAAGCCAGTTCTCGTCTCCTGACTTGCTGGCTCCCAGACCACAGTTCTTTGTCCCAAGCTCCTTGAGCGAGGGAACCAGCAAGGCAGAGAGGAGGAGATTGGAGGGAAAGAACAGAGGGTATAAAGGAGGAAAGCTAGCCCAAGTAACTGGGTAGAAGAGAGAATCCAAAGCCTGTTTCCCCGCAGTCCCTGGTGAAATAGATTTGGAGTGGAAGAAGGCCCAGATGGGACCTGGAGATAGTGGTGGTGCAGGCTCGAGGGTGGCTGGGTTGGTGTAGAGAGTGAATTGTGAATGGATTATGGGAGCAATTTTTTTCTTCAGGTTTCGGAGCTCTATAAGCTGAGGATTGGTTCAGTGATGCCCTCTGGTGGATTTCTTCTCCCAAAAGAAGAAGAAATTAAATTTCTTGGCTCTGGGCAACCCAGATAACAAACGGGCAATTGGTCCCGGACCGTCCAGCCTTCTCTTCTTTCCTATAATAATATTAACGGCCGTTTCACAAAATTTTGTGTTAAATTGACATCTTTGGCATTTAGATCACCAACATTTCTCAGTATATCCCTTCCACTTCCAGAACATCTCTTATAACAAAGAAAAAAAAAGGGGAATGGGCACAAAATGCTTTATACCAGGGGTCGGCAATGTATGGCTCTTTCTGCAGGAGCCATATAGTCTATTTTTTTTTCAGGCGCTGTTACAGGAGCCGCACTGTGAGCACTGTACGGCTCTCACGAAATGACATTTTAAAAAATGTGGCGTTTATGGCCCTCGTGGCCAAAAAGGTTGCCGACCCTTGCTTTATACACTTGAGTCTTAGAACAACCCTATGAGGTAGGCCCAACGGTCCTTATCATCCCCATTTTACAGATGAATTGGCATCAGAGACGTTAAGTAAGTGACTTGCCCTGGGTCTCATGGCTCAAGTGCCAGAAGCCTTGGAACTCCAGCCTTCTTAACTCCAAACATTTTAATCAACCACAATACAGCAGTACAGCTTTCTGATAGGGCTCTTGGTGATGGCGGTGGGTGTAGGGAATCTGTGATCTCTGAAATGGCCTTCTGCAGGGTATAAGGGCAATAATTCACATTAAAAGCTTTTTTAAAAAGTATATTATATTAATTTCTTTTTTTACATGGAAGTCACATACCAGTGGTTCTCATTCTACCGATTACCACAAGGTATAGTCACGCTATACAAAGCCAAGATATCAGTCCCTTCTAACAATGCATTTGCCTCATTCTGTCCCTGTAGACCCTCGCCTCTATGCTAAGAGGTGTTTTGCCTTTAGTCCTCTACAGTCAGAGTTGATAATTGGTCAGAGTGCTGACATTTTCCACATTTCTATAATGTTCATTGATGAGGAAAGTGGTGTTATCTCCCATTTTACAGATGAGGAAACTGAGGACTTTAATCATTCCATGGAATCTTTCCATACTTCTCCTTGGAGCCCCCAATCCACAGGTCTAGGGCCTGAGGTCCAATTCAACTCAACCCAGCCCAGTTCACTATAATGCAATTCAATTCAATTTGACCCAGTCCAACTCAATCCATTCTAGTCTAAGACAGCCCGACCCAATTCAGATCAGCTCACCTCAATCCAAGCCAATCCAGGTATCATCTATTAAGTGCCTACTGTGTCCCAGGTGCTTTTAAAGGTAATTCTATTATGTTGTAAAGATGGGGGAGAGGGAGAAGAGATACCACATGTAAACAGGAGCCTTTGAGATCATCCAGTTTTATTTTATAAATGAGGAAAATGTGCACGGTGAGATCATGACTTGCCCAAGGTCCATCGGTATTAAGTGCCAGAGGTGGGATTTGAACCCAGGTTCCCTGACTCCCTATAGTCAGTAAGCTTCAAAAGCAGACTTTGAGCCTTGCTTCTCTGACTCTAATCATGCTACATCTCTAGAACCCAGATCTCTTGTCTCTTGTCAACTTTTGGGGGGCAGCGGGGCTCCCCGCTAGGTCACTGGGTCAAGACGTATTTGTCGGGTTCTGACTAGATGCCAAACACGGTGCTAAAGTGGTGGGCATACAAAGACTTAGGAAAGACTGCCCCGAGTGGATGGACGAACGTGGTAGGGTTGGGGAAGATTTGGCTTTCGTAGTCCTGAGTCAGCTCGGGGTGCCTGTGTGTGGGTTCTGCCACCAGGGAGCCGGAGACTGGTGGATGTGATGGATGTCAACAGCCAGAAGGGCACGGAGATGAGTATGTCCCAGTTCGTGCGCTACTATGAGATGCCCGAGACCCAGCGGGAGAAGTTGTACAACGTCATCAGCCTTGAGTTCAGCCACACCAAGCTGGAGAACCTGGTCAAGCGGCCCAATGTGGTAAAGCCCATTGATCTCTCCCTCCCTTCCCCAGGGACGCCTAGCTCTACTCTCCTTGGCCCTGGACCCTGTGGATGGTGGGATCAGGGTGGACTTTGTCATAAGCCAGGGAAACTTAGAGATTGTCTAGTCCAGTGATTCCCAAAGTGGGTGCCACCGCCCCCTGGTGGGTGCTGCAGTGATCTAGCGCGGCAGTGATGGCCACAGGTGCATTTATCTTTCCTATTAGTTGTTATTAAAATTAAAAAAATTTATTTCCAGGGAGCTAAGTCATATTTTTTCTGGAAAGGGGGCGGTAGGCCAAAAAAGTTTGAGAACCACTGGGCTAGTCAGTCCCACTCCCTTCTTGCCCGGATGAGAAAACTAATACCCACCAAGGGCTAGTGGCTCACTAAAGGTGACCCAGGTGGGATGTGAATTTAGGACCCTCCCCTTCAAATATGTTGCTCATTCCATAGCTCCATGCTGCCTTTTCAGTTTTGGCTTAGTGGTCATCGAGATTAGAGGAAGAATACCAGGGAGTAGGCAAGGATGATGAGAGTTAACCCTGGGACTAGATCCTAGCTCTAGGGGCTGACCTGGGGAAAAGACAGGGTGGTTCAGTCTGGAGTTGGACAGTGCTGAAGCCTGGAGGGGTCTAGATAAAGCAGATGGAGCTCCATACTTCTTCTTGGACACCACGGACCATGGCATCTAGGCCCGAGGTCTAATTCAACTCAAGCCACCTCCATTCATTATAACCCAACCCAATCAGTTTGACCCAGTTCAACCCAATCCATTCTACTCAACCCAGTTGGCCATAACCCAACCCAATCAGTTTGACCTAGAAAAACCCAACCCAATTCAAATCAGCTCAACCCAGTCCAAGTCAATAAAGTCCATCTCATTCAACTAAAGCAATTTAATCCAACCATATAGTCTACTAGAGGTGCTCCTGAAGGTGTATCTGTTCTGCTCTAAAGATGGGGAGAGGGTGGAGAGAGAAACCATGAAAACAGACAGCATATACACGCTAACTTGTGGAGGAAGGAGCCATCCTGTAGGAGTTGGTCGCTGAACCAAGCCTTAAGAGAAGCTTGGGGTTCCAAGAGATGGCCATGAGAGTAGAGTGCATGGTCTTTAGGGTTATTGGCAGAGAGGGAAGGACGGATGGGGCCTCCAGGCCAGGCTGAGCCAAGCCACGGGCAGCTGCCCTGACGGGTACACGGTTATGTGGCTTTCAGATCGACTTGGTGGACTGGGTAGACAACATGTGGCCCCAGCACTTGAAAGAGAAGCAGACGGAGTCTACCAATCTCATTGCAGAGATGAAGTACCCCAAGGTTAAGAAGTAAGGCCATTCAGGGTTGGGGGTAGAGGGTCACACCGTTGGGGGAACTGGGGGGGTGGTGTGGGCATGGATATAGACGCCCAGTTTAAAGGGAGGGCTGAGGGGGGCCAAATCAAGATGGTGGCCAAATCAAGATGGCGGCTTTTGCCACAGCGAAAGCCTAAACTGCTCTGAAAATCCTTCCAAAGCAATCTTTAAAAACCACCTCAAAACAATAGGACTCAAAAGCGAACAGCAGGAACGAGCAAGGGTGCTCTCCTACTGAACCCAACTTAAAGGGAGGCCCGAGGAGTGGAGAGGGGATTTCCGTAATTTTGGTCGAGCCCCTTACATGACGCTTTGAATCGTTTTTCTTCTTTTCCTTGGGGCTTCTCCCAAGTGTCCCCAAACCACTGCACCTTGATCTCGAATAGGCAGGGCACACTTGGACTATACATCCTTGCAATCTAGCAAACGTTATTAAGCACCTGCTGTATGCCACTCAGTGTATGTATGAGGTGCTAGGGATACAACAATAAAATGACCGCTCCTGCTCTCACGGAGCTTATCAGAACTGCATGTCTTAGTGGGTAGGTTGCCATACTTGGAATCAAATGCTTCAGCAATTTATTAGCTGTGGGTGACCACCACCATCGCCGTCATCCTGACTACCACAACTCAGGTAAGGGCCCTTGATCTTTTCCTGGCCTCTCTTTTTCCATCCTTATAGTGGGTAGAATAATAGCCTTTGCTCTCCATCAGTTAATAGCAAAAGTTTTTTGCCTAGAAAAATCAGTTCCACAGGCTCAAAAACCATTCGTGTTATGGGGGCAGCTGGGTAGCTCAGTGGATTGAGAGCCAGGCCTAGAGACGGGAGGTCCTGGGTTCAAATCCGGCCTCAGACACTTCCCAGCTGTGTGACCCTGGGCAAGTCACTTGACCCCCTTTGCCTACCCTTACCACTCTTCCACCTATAAGTCAATACACAGAAGTTAAGGGTTTAAAATTTAAAAAAACAAAAAACAAAAAAAAAAACATTCGTGTATCATTAAAACTCAGCCACCAATGACTACCTGAAGGAAGTTTGACTGGTGAACTCGAGTGTAGGGGGCCCATCTCCCACCTCCTTGGTTGCTTTTGTGTTTTCCTTCTTTCTTCCCCTTTGATCCAAGGCTTTGTGATGGGGCCCAAGATCAGACCAATGAGAAAGGGCTCATGAGATTCCAGCCTTCTTCTCTCATTGGCTGTCGTGTGATCGTCACCTTGGACCAAACATTTCTTCTTCTGATGGCTCAAGTGTCCTCATCCAAGCTGTGATTTTTTTTTCTCTCTCTTTTTTTTTAACCCTTAACTTCTGTGTATTGGCTCATAGGTGGAAGAGTGGTAAGGGTGGGCAATGGGGGGTCAAGTGACTTGTCCAGGGTCACACAGCTGGGAAGTGTCTGAGGCTGGATTTGAACCCAGGACCTCCCGTCTTTAGGCCTGGCTCTCAATCCACTGAGC
Organism: Gracilinanus agilis; assembly: GCF_016433145.1. Classification (NCBI taxonomy): domain Eukaryota; kingdom Metazoa; phylum Chordata; class Mammalia; order Didelphimorphia; family Didelphidae; genus Gracilinanus; species Gracilinanus agilis. Next base: position 754,317,806 of record NC_058130.1, read on the forward strand.
TACCCAGCTGCTCCTCTTCCCCCCAAGCTGTGATTTTAAAAGCGATGCTAGTTGAAATCGCTTTATACAAATGCCATCCCATACCAGTCTCTCCACAGGCGAGCCCCACATTGGGCAAAGCCAGTTGCTTGCAAATCTTGGGCTCACATAACAGAGAAATAAGAGGAGTCGGGACTCCACTTCCAGAAAATGTTCTTCACTTACTCCGAAAAGGTTTTAGAATGGGATTCTCTTAAGAGCAATGAACGGTGCTCTCTTGTTTCACTGTTGTGATAGAATTTGTCAAATTGGGTTTACACACCATCCTAACGGAGCTCATTCTGTTCTAATTTGCCTATTGTGTTGTAGGGCAGATAGATTTCCAAGCTCCAGCTGGTGGCCAGGGGAGTGCCTTATGGGTACTTGAATCATAATAGAAACAAAATTGTCACCTTGGAATGAGTCCACTTGTTCGCTCCAAAAGAATGTTGATGTCCTTTAACAACTGTAGGTTAAAGAATGTGGACTTCTGGGGGGGATTGTAGGATCTTGTTCATAAATAATAAAATGCTAGAATTGAGGCAGCTAGGGAGCGCAATGGATGAAAAGCACCAGGCTTGGAGTCGGGAGGACCTGGATTTCAATCTGGTCTCATATACTTCCTAGTTGTGTGACCCTGGGCAAGTCACTTAAATCCAGTCACCTAACTCTTGCCACTCCTCTGTCTTAGAATTGATAGTGGGGTCAGCTGGGTAGCTCAGTGGATTGAGAGTCAGGCCTAGAGATGGGAGGTCCTGGGTTCAAATCTGGCCTCAGACACTTCCCAGCTGTGTGACCCTGGGCAAGTCACTTGACCCCCATTGCCCACCCCTTACCACTCTTCCACTGAGCCAATACACACAGAAGTTAAGGGTTTAAAAAAAAAAAAAGAATTGATAGTAAGACAGAAGATAAGGGTTTTTTAAAAAATAGCTACGATGTACCAAGTACAAATAACTCACTTGTTCTTCACAACACTCCTGGCAGGTAGATGCTATTATTATTCCCATTCGACAGATAAAGAAACTGAGACAGATATAAGTGAAATGACTTACCCAAGGCCACACACAAGCTAGTGCATCTCTGAGACTGGATTTGAACTTCAGTCTTCCTGAGTCTAGCCCTGGAACTCTTATCCATTGCTCTGGGTTACCACAGCTAGTTAAGTCAATAAACATTTAGGGATCATATTTTTTATATGCCAGGCACTGTGTTGAACACTGAGCAGAAAAACAAAGCCTCCAGTCTGCTCTCCAGGAACTTAGTCTCCTGTGGGCGAAAATATGCAAACAGCTAGGTAGAAACAAGATATCGCTTGGATAAATTGTCGGTAATATCAGGGAGAAGACGGTGGCAATAAGGGCGGTCAGGAAAGGTTTCTTACAGAAGGTGAGATTTTTAGCTGGGATTTAGAGGCAGTCAAGAAAGCCAGGATCTAAGAAGAGGAGGGAAAGAATTCCAGGCCTACGGGACAGCCAGTGAAATGTCAGGGATTGGGAAGTGGGAATATCTTCTTTGAGGATCCAGAGTACACTGAGGACAAACACGAAGGCAGGAGAATTCAGGTGCAATTTCTCCGGGCCTCGATTCTGTGTCAAGTGAGGGAGTTTAGACCATCTTGAGAAGCCCTTCCAGCTGACAATCATCATCATTGGCATTGGCATTGTCTTCGCTAACATTCATGTTTTGCCTACTGTGGACCAGGCACTGTGCTGAGTTCTTTACAAATATTTATCTTATCTTATTTTATTTTTTTACTAGTATTATCTCATGAGGCAACTGAGCTCTGGACCTGGAGTCAGGAAGGCCAAGTTCCAATATGGCCTCAGATACTAACAGAGTAACCGTGGGAAAGTCACTTAGCCTCAGTTTCCTCAACTGTAAAATGGAGGAAACAATAGCAACCCACCTCCCAGGGTTATTGTGAGAATTGAATTAGAAAATATTTGAAAAAATACGTTAGCTTGATACATATTTATTCTCTCCTCTCCCCTTCCTACCCCAAATCAAGAGCCGTAGACCTTAGATGGCAACTGGCGCAAAGCCCTCATTTTATAAGAAAGAAAACTGAGGTTTGGTGACTTGCTCGACATCATTCAGGCCAGAAGGCAGAGCTGAGATTCAAACTCGGGTCTAGGTCCTCCGTTTCCTTCGCCAGCACTTCTCATGGTGCCTGTGTAGAGGACATCCCTCCTGGCTTTGACCTTCTGTGTTCTAAGATACTTTTCAGTGGTGACCCTTCATCTTGTCTGGTTCCCTCTTACCTGTGATGCTCCTCTATGCTCTGAGGCCTCTCCCTGTTCTGGACTTCTGAGTTCTGAAGGACCTGTGGTCCCCCCTCTGCCACTTGGTGTTCTAAGCTCCCTCGAATTCTAACATTTTATTTAAAATATTTTATTGATGCTTTTTAAAATGATGGCTTTTCATTTTCCATGTCCCCTCCCTCCCCTTCCCCCTCCAGCCAAGATCTCCTTTTAACAGAAAAGTAGAGTTAAGAGACAGACCGATGCATTGTGCCTCTTTGACATCGTTTGCCTCATTCTGTACCTGTAGCTCACCACCTCTCTGCTGAGCCGGAGGCAGATGTCCTTCTCTGTCTCTCCAAGGAGGTCGATTCCCTGCATTTAGATTTCTTGAAACCTTTGCGTTGTTTACTTTTAATAGAATGTTTGTCTTTCTGATATTCCCACTTTTAAGGCCCCTTCCAGGGCTGTCATTCCCTGTTCTAGAGCTTTTCCCAGCTCTGATATTCCCTATTTAAGGGCCCTCCCAACTCTGATATTCCCTGTTCCAGACTCCTTCCCAAGCTTGATACTCCCTGTTCTAAGCTTCTTCCAGCTCTGACATTTCCTGTTCTCACCCCCCCCCTTCCTCAAGCTCTGACATTCCATATTCTAAGCCTCCCCCTCCCCAGTCCTGGCATTCCCAATTCTAAGCCCTTTCCTGGCTCTGATACTCTCTGTTCTGAGGTCTCTCCCATCTCTGATACTCCCTGTTCTAANCACCCCCCCCCTTCCTCAAGCTCTGACATTCCATATTCTAAGCCTCCCCCTCCCCAGTCCTGGCATTCCCAATTCTAAGCCCTTTCCTGGCTCTGATACTCTCTGTTCTGAGGTCTCTCCCATCTCTGATACTCCCTGTTCTAAGCTCTCTCCCAGGCCTGACATTTCCTGTTCTAAGCCCTCTCCCATCTCTGATACTCCCTGTTCTAAGCTCTCTCCCAGGCCTGACATTCCCTGTTCTCGCCCCCTCTTCCCTAAGCTCTGACATTCCATATTCTAAGCCTCCCCTCCCTCCTACTCCCCAGTCTTGGCATTCCCAATTCTAAGCCCTCTGATACTCTCTGTTCTAAGCTCTTTCCCAACTCTGACATTCCCTGTTCTAAGCTCCCTCCTAGCTCTGACACTTCCTGTTCTAAGCCCCCTCCCAGCCCTGACAGTCCCTATTTTAAACTCCCTCCCAGTCCTGACACTTCCTGTTCTAAGCCCCCTCCTAACTCTGATATTCCCTGTTCTAAGCCCCCTCCCAGCCCCGACCTTCTGTGTTCTCCAGGCCCTCCCAGATCTACTCTGTGTTCTAACCAGTGTGCTGAGCTCCCTGTCTTTATAGTTGGAAACCTGCTGCTTTTACGATGTTCTCCCGAGGCTTTTCCTGTGATGTTCTTGGGAAGGGATGACCCCAAAGAGCCCAGAGCTGCTCTATTATGGCTGTTCATGATGCTCTTTCTTTCCATCTGACCCCTGGATCGATTCCTCCCATTTTCCAGACCAGCAGACTAAGGCACAGTCCGGGTCACAGAGCCAGGGAGCACCAGAGAATGAGTCCAGCCTTCACAGCCACTTTTCTCTTGATAGGAAGGGCCTTGAACCACTTTTTAATGTAGGTTTACATAATGTCGCTCCTGGTGTCGGCACTGACAAAACCATCCAAGTATTCTCTAGAACCTCCATACGCTGGCTAGATTTTTCTAGCTGTGTGGATAGGGAAGAAAAATGGAGGGAGGGAGGAACCCGGTAGGTTTTGTTTATTCCCTCTGCCCCCAAAAGGAACAGTTCCAAATTCTGCACGAGTCCCTGCCGAATGGCATCTTTCTTAGGTCAGAGATCTGTAGCAGGAGGAGACGTCTTCTGAGGGCATCTAGTCCAGCCCCCTCATTTTTTCAGATAAGACGGTAGAAATCCCAGAGAGCTCAGTAATATTGCCCAAGTTCCTATTTAAATGTTCATCATTGGATCAGAGACCTCAGAGGCCGTTCAATCCAACCCTCCCATTTTACAGATGAAAAAACTGAGGCCCCGGGTCTTCATTGGACTTGGCCAACGTCCTGGGTAGTAAGGTTCATGGGATAGGGCTTTTGCCATCAGAGTTATTGTTTCATCCCATGTAGTTTGTGCCTTTAATAATATAATAGGGGAGGGGGGCAGCTGGGTGGCTCAGTGGATTGGGAGCCAGGCCTAGAGTTGGGAGGTCCTGGGTTCAAATCTGACCTCAGACACTTCCTGGACAAGTCACTTGACCCCCATTGCCTAGCCCTTACCCCTCTTCTGCCTTGGAGTCAATACACAGCATTGATTCTAAGATGGAAGGCGAGGGTTTAAAAATAAAAATAAAAAATAACATAATAGGGTAGAAAGAATCCTGGAGTGAGTCAGCGGTCCGGGGTTCTTTCTGGTACCGGCTCTGACTGGGTTCTTTAAGTATGTTACCCCCATTCTCTAGGGCCTCCATTTCTTTTGTATAAAACTAGTATTGCTGTCCAAGTGGAGCCTTTGGAATTGTGGGTTCCCCTCTCCATGGGGACCTTTGTGCAAAACTGAGGACGAATTTGGGCACTGGGGAAGTCAGAAAACCTCCACCGCTAAGCCCTATGTCCCTGGGCAAGTCATTTAACTTCCTTCTGCCTCAGTTTCCTTATCTGTAAAATGGGGATCATGATAGTAGCACATATCCTGCCCTGGGTGGTTGTGAGGTTCCATTATAAAGCGCTTTGCAAACCTTAAGGCGCTCTGTAAGCACCGGACAGGTTGCGGTTGGATCAATCAAAGGGTATCTGTGGCCACTGCAAGTTGGGGACCCCAAGATCCTGGCCCCAGCCTGGCTCTGTGATTTCCCAGAATTCCTGCTTAGGGAACTCCTCCTTCTGGAGTCTGCCGATTCCTTGAAATAATGAATGAAACAAGGGGGATGCCCTTAGCTGGACGACCTCTGAGGTTTCTTCTGTAGCTCTCGTGCAAAGGCTGTGCCTTCTTACAGAAAGAAAGCTGGCCCTTGAGCCACTTGGAGCTCCCGGCTCTGCTCCTTACTAGCTGGGTGTTGTTGGGCGAGGAACTTAGCAGCTCTGCACCTCAGTTGTCTCATCTGTGAAATGGGCAGAATCCACAGACTCCCCATCTCACTTAAAGGGTGGATGAGATATTTTTTTAATATAATGCTCAGGGGCAGATAGAGCGCCGGATCTGGACTCAGGAAGACCTGGGTTCAAATGGAGCCTCAGGTACTTCCTTGGTATGTACCTGGACCAGTCACTTAACCCCATGTGCTAGTCCTTGCCCTGCTGTCTACAGAGAAGTAAAAGTTTAGGGTTTCCCGAGCCCCGAGTCATTATCACCCCTGTGGCTCTTGTCTAGTGTTGGCGACTGGATCTTCTTTTGCATTCTCTTGGGGGGGAGCAGTGTGGGATTTTAATATCTCGTAGCCCAGAGATTCCCAAACTTTTCTGGCCTGCCGCCCCCTTTCCAGAAGCGCCCCTGGAAATTAATTTTTTTTAAAAATTTTAATAGCAATGAATAGGAAAGATAAATGCACCTGTGGCCATCACCGCCTCCCTGGATCTCTGCAGCACCCACCAGAGGGCGGTGGCGTCCACTTTTGGAATCACTGTTGTAGGCAGTCGGGGATGCCGAGGGAGTATGAATTGAGGGCGAAGGAAGTTTGCTGCTTAATGGCTGAACAAAAGCGCTTTGGAAGGACCCCACTCTTCTCGTGACTTCCTCTGATTGCCCTCCGTTCGCCTCCCCTCTCCCTCTGAATATAACCCCCCAGAGAAAGGGTTGGGGAACTGAGAAATCATTGAAGATGCAAAAAACCCGAGAAAAGTCAGAAGTGGGCATAATTCACGGTGTCCCTGGCGCATAGTAGGTGGTTCTGCTTTATTTTTTTAACCAGACCTGTGATTTCCCTGATAGAGGGGAAGCGCCACGTGAGGGGATCGTGGCTATGTGTGGCTCAGCCCTTGTTCTGTCCTGTAGGATAATGTCAGAGATTTGTCTGGGACATTGATTGGTTAAGTGACTTGTCCAGGGTCTCCCCTGAACCTGAGGTTGCTTGATTCAGAGGGTGACATCCTCTGGAGAAGGATTTTTATCTAACACACAATTCAATAATCAATCTGTGTGAATAATCCAGAGGGAGGGATTTGGGGGGGGCGGAGGACATGGGCCTGGGAAAGGCATCCTGGAGAAGATGATGTTTCAGTCTTGAAGGAAGTCAGGGAAGCCTGGAGCTTCTACCTGGCATTTCTCTTCTTTGGGATTAGGTGAGTTGCCTCTGTGCTAATACTTCCCTCACCATCTTAGGGGTACTGCTGGACTTGAGTCAGGCGGGACTTGGATTTGAATCCTGCCTAGACTTGGACAGATCAGTTTCCTTAATCTGTAAAATGGACAGCCGGAAAATCCATTTTCCCCATATTTGAATTTGGCTTCAGACACTTAGTAGCTGTGTGACCCCTCTCTTTCTTCATCCACACAATGAACTGCAGGTCTCATCAGTTGTGTGACCCTGGGTAAGTCATTTAACCCTGTCTGTCTCTGTTTCCTCATCTGTCAGATGAGCTGGAGAAGGAAATGGCAAAGTAGCTGTGTGACCCTGGGCAAGTCACTTCTCCCTGTCTGTCTCCGTTTCCTCATCTGTCAAATGAGCTGGAGAAAGAAATGGCATAGTAGCTGTGTGACCCTGGGCAAGTCACTTCTCCCTGTCTGCCTCTGTTTCCTCATCTGTCAAATGAGCTGGAGAAAGGGCAAACCACTTTAGTATTTTCTGTTGGAAAACCCCAAATGGGGTCCTGGAGAGCCAGACAGGATGGAAACAACTGAACAACAATGACAACAAAACTGGGATAACACGTAGAATGCAAGAATCCTGTGAGATCAGTAGTATAAGCATAGTGATCCCCATTTTATTGAGGGGCAGACTGAGGCTCAGTGATTTGCCTAGAATCACTTAATTAGTAGGTGCCTCAGGTGGGGTTTGAACCCATTTTTGGACTCCAACCATCCATCTACTACAATATGCCAGTTCTGAATCATATCCCTATTATAGGCACCCTTGACGTTGTTGAGTTACTTTTCCGTTGTGTCTGACTCTTCGTGACCTCATTTGGGCCACACATTGGGCAAAATATTGGAGTGGTTTGCCTTTTCCTTCTCCAGCTCATTTGACAGATGAGGAAACGGAGGCAGACAAGATTAAGTGACTTGTCCAGGGACACACAGCTTGTTTGTCCTTTCCTTCTCCAGCTCATTTTATAGTTGAGGAAACTGAGGCAGACAGGATGAAGTGACTTGTCCAGAGTCATATGGTTTGAATTCGGGAAGATGGGTCTTCCCTACTCCAGGCTTGGTGCTTTATTCATTGAGCCACGTAGCTGCCCCCATTATTGATGTGGTATATTATTGAGGGCCAACATGGAGTCGGGAAGACCTGGGTTCCTCTGACATAATATGTCTTGGTTACCCTGGACAAGTCACTTAACCTAGAGTCCCCAGGTAACTTTTTTATTTCTTTTTTAACTTTTACCTTCTGTCCCAACCCTTATGTTCCCAGGATAAAGACAGAAGGGAAGTTAGACTTTGTCCTCCAAGACCCAATCTTCCCCCTCCTCTGGCTCTTGTTTGCTCCAAAGCGTTAGAGGTAACTCTATTATGTCTTGTGAGTCTCACCAAAAGAAGAGCTTTTTTTTCCCCCATATTCTTTGGTCTAGAAAGGGCAGAAGTTACTGCCCCCATTTTCAAGATGGGGAAACTGAGACCTCAAGAAACAAATGAAAAATGCAAGGATTGGGATGGTTTGTGGAGCGTGGACCAGAACACAAGTCTTTTGCCTGCCCCACAGAGGGTGTAGGCCCCTCCCTCCCTGCCTTTGGTCAATGAGAGCTTCTGGAAGGCTGGACATCCAAGCAGGGGGGCCAGAGGATGGGGGAGTAGGAAATAGAAAGTATTGCTTGGTCCTTGAAGCCACCCTGTAAAGCTGCTAGGCTCTCTGCCCCCTAGTGGTGCTAAGGAGAACCTGCAGAGAGTGAGGGCAAAGAGGTCTCCTTTGCCCCCAAGGTGGCAAGTTAAGTCCTTGCTTAAAATGGGGGGAATGGGGCAGCTGGGTAGCTCAGTGGAGTGAGAGTCAGGCCTAGAGACGGGAGATCCTAGGTTCAAATCTGACCTCAGACACTTCCCAGCTGTGTGACCCTGGGCAAGTCACTTGACCCCCATTGCCTACCCTTACCATTCTTCCACCTAAGAGCTAATACACAGAAGTTAAGGGTTTAAAAAATAAAATGGGAGGAAGCTGAGCAGTATCAGACTGGTCCCCTAGGAGCAGAAGTCCCCATTAGGGGGTGTTATGGCCAGGGTAGTGGAAGAACGCCTCTGAGGACTAGGGTTCAAATCCTCCCTTTTCTCCTCCCTACCCCCGTGACCTTGGGCAAATCCTTTCCCTTCAGTGGTCCTCAGTTTCCTCCCTCATAAAATAAGGAGGATGTCCACAGAGGCCATTTTTAATTATTTCATGTCATCCTCCCCTTCTGGCACTTTTCTTTGAAGTAGGGAGTTCCCAGTTGGGCTCAGGATTAGTGGGGAGCCCCCAAATCCCAGGGTTAGGGACAAAAGAAGAGAGAGAATATCTAGGCTAGCAGGCCTTGACGAGGTCAGAACTCTCCTCCCAAGAATATTAAGACACTTGAATTTCAAATCCAGTAAATATTAAGATTTGTGAAGCCTCTTTGAGGGCTCCTCAATCAATTTAAGAGTGTGACGGGGTCCTGAGATGACAAAAGAAAGAGCTGAAGACTGGATGGTGGGCCAGATGAGGTCAGAGAAAAGAAGGGACTTATCCAAGGTCACAGGCTACTTATTCCAATCTTGTTACATTTGTTGGTGGTGAGTCATTTCAGTTTTAGTTGTGTCTGACTCTTTGGGACCCCACTTAACTCTGCTGGCCTCAGTTTCCTTTCCTGTAAAATGAACTAGAAAAAGAGGTACTGGCAAAGGTTTGCCTTTTCCTTCTTTAGTTCATTTTACAGAAAAGGAAACTGAGGCCAGTAGAGTTAAGAGACTTGCCCAGGGTCGCGCAGTTACTAATTGTCTGAGGCTGAGATTTGAACTGAATTTTGAACTTGGGAAGATCAGTGGCTTTATCCAGTGAATCGCCTGATTGCTGCCCTGAGTGGAGAAATAAAGACAAAACAGTCCCTACTCTCCAGGACCTTACATATTTTCTTGGGAAGAAATATAATTGACCCTACCTAAATATCTGTGACAATCTGAGATGGGATAGAAGGGTGGAGAATTTTTTTTTTTAACCCTTACCTTCCATCTTAGAATCAATACTATGTATTGGTTCTAAGGCAGAAGAGCAGTAAGGGCTAGGCAGTGGGGGGTAAGTGACTTGCCCAGGGTCACCCAGCTAGGAAGTATATTGAGGCCAGATTTGAACCTAGGATCTCCTGTCTCTAGGCCTGGCTCTCAATCCACTAAGCTACCCAGCTGCCCCCTGGAGAATTCCTTCTTAACTATAAAGAGGGGCAGAAAAAAACAAAACAAAATAAAAAACCTTCTTATAGAAATTATATATATATATATAGCATTTGAGCCAAGTCTTAGGATTTTCTTTTCTTTCTTTCTTTTTTAAATTCTTACCTTCCATCTTAGAAGTAATACTGTGTATTGGTTCCAAGGCAGAAGAGTTATAAGGGCCGGACAAAGGAGGTTGTGTCTTGCCCAGGGTCACACAGCTAGGATGTATCCCACTAGCTGCCCCCAAATCTTAGGAGCCTAAGAGGTCAAGGTTGGGAATTCTATAGAATAAGAACTTGAACTCACATCTTTTTAAATATTTTTATTGACTTTTTGTTCCTATTTCCATCTTCATCTCTGAACTTTATGAGCAGTGAGCCCTGTCTTATAACAAAGACAGAAAAAGACAATATTTCTGCAAAGGCAATCGGGATGACAGTGTATGCCCTTTTCTATAGCCATAGGCCCCCACTTCTCTCAAGAGGGGAAAGAAGGGCATTTTTCTCAGCTTTTTTTTTCTGGGATCAAACTTGATCATTTTAATTCCCCAGTGTTCAGTTTTGACTTTTTCAAACTCGTGTTTTCTGACTTCCAGTGCAGGAGCTCTTTCCATTTGTGGGGTGTGATAGGCGATGGCATAGAATGCCAGTTTACTTACTAGATAGATTCAATATAATTGTTAGAACTTCTTTTCCATAGCCAAAACCTTCCTCCTCCTATTACTTAGGCTGATAGTCTAGATCAGTGATTCCCAAAGTGGGCACCATCGCCCTCTGGTGGATGCTGCAGTGATCCAGGGAAGTGGTGATGGCCACAGGTGCATTTATCTTTCCTATTAATTGCTTTTAAAATGAAAAAAAAATTTAATTTCCAGGGGGCTAAGTAATATTTTTTCTGGAAAGGGGCTGTAGCCCAAAAAAGTTTGGGAACCCCTGCCTAGAGTTAGGAGAACCCTTAGTATAACTTCTTTCCACTGTGTAACTTTTCTCTTGCCTCTCTAGTTTTTTTCTTTTTTTTTTTTAAAGACAAAATTAATTTCAAGATGAGGGAAGGAGTGGCATGGTTGGTGATGGCCAAGCCTCACTCGGTTTGGGCCAGAACTGACCTCATCTTGGACCCAGTCTGGCCTTTCTTTGTTCCCCCTCAAAAGGAGCAGGAGGGCAAAGTCAAGGCATGCTAGAGTTCGTGTCCAGCTAACTTAGCTGTTCAGGGCTCCCTTGGAGCGGAGTGTAAAAGGATCAGCTGTCCCAAGTCAGGAGACCTGGGTTCTGATTTGTATGTGACTCCCTATGAGTTTGGCACTTAAGTTCCTCCCCTGCAAAATGAAGGGACTCAAGGTCCTTTCCAGCTTTTAAAATAACCAGGCTTGTCCTCTCCCCAGGGGGAATTTTAGGGAGATCTGGGAGGATTCCTAGAATGTTAGAGTCGACTAGGACTTGTAAAGCCTGACAGACTAAGTGAGCCTTTTCTTTTGAAGGACTAGGGCATTGAGAGGGAAGTGACTTGCTCAAGGTCACTTAGAAGGGAAAGAGAGAGAGAGGGGAAATGGAAAGAGGGGTGGACGTGGGGATTCCTGGGGAGTTCGAATCCTTGTGCTTCCACTTGACCTTGGGATAGTTATTTAACCAGTCCGGGTGTCGTTTTGTTCCTCCTTTGTCAAACCGGGGAGTTGAGTTAGGTGATCACTTAACTCTTGCAGCTTCCTAGATCCTGTCATCTTTTAACAAGCTCTCGGGCTTCCTGATCAACCCCCTGCTCTCTCCACTCCCCTCCTGATGGAGCTGTCTGCCTGTCCCCTCTTCCACCCTGATCCCCCCCAAGGGTGTTCCACCCCATGTTCCTTCCTGCCCTTGTCCTACCCCTTTCCTAGTCGATGCCACTCAGTGTCCAGACTCGGAGAACAACGTACTTTTAAAGGAGGGATTCCTTCCCGTCTAAAGCAGCCTGCCTGCGGAGGGGCCCGGGAGAGGGAGGGAAAATGCGCCCCCCCTTCTAGACCGGGCGAGCTGTGGGCGGCGGCAGCGTCCCCCGCCGCTTGCTGGGGCTGGGCGCTGCCGCCGCCGCC
>NC_058130.1:754344629-754355692 GCF_016433145.1 Gracilinanus agilis
TGTCTCTGTTTCTCACTCTCTGTCTCCCTCCCCCTCTCTTCTCTCTTGTTTCTGTTTCTCTCCCTTCTTCTCTCTCTCCTTCTTCTTTCTCTTTCCTTCTCTCTCCTTTCTCTCTGTCTCTTTAACTCTCTCCCTCTATTTGTCTCTTTCTCCCTCCTACTCTCTCTCTCTCTTTTTCTCTCTCCTTCTGTCTCTCTGTTTCTCTCTCTGTCTCCCTCCCTCTCCGTCTCCCTCTGTCTCTCTCTCCCTCTGTGCCTTTCTCTTTCTCCCCCTTCTCTCTGTCTCTTTAACTCTCTCCCTCTCTCTGTCTTTCTCTCTCTCCTCCTTCTTCTCTCTCTCTGTTTGTTTCTCTCTCTCTCTTTTTCTCTCTCCCTCTCTGTCTCTGTCTCCTCCCCCTCCCCTTCCATTTTAGTCTCTTTCCCATTCATTGTCACCTCCTTGCCCAGCCTCCCAGACTGCTTCAGTGGGTTTTTCTCTGCCTCTGCTTCACCTGAACATCTCCATGCCAACCAGGGGGACATCAAAGGGGGCCTCCTGTTGGCGGTGGCACAGCAGTTCTGAATGTGGCATGAGGACACCCTTTCAGAGGGATGGTCCATGAAGCTAAAATTATTTTCATAATAATTCTGAGACATTTACATTTCTAATCTGGTAAATATTGATAGATAACCAGAGCTGTGTTGGGAAATGCTTAACAACAGCCTCTCTGGGGAAAAAAAATATGTTCCTGACACCTTTTTACATTTCATTTCCATTATTAACATTTTCCCCATCACTCTCTTAAGTTTAAACCATCAACCAAACAACATATTAACCCTGTTTTGTAGCATTTGCTGATTTCTAAGGTACAAATGCTCACGTTGGCTCCTTTACACCGACGGGCATAACTCACATAAACACGATCACCTTGGAAGGGTGTAGGGGTCTGCACTAATTTTTTTTGAAACCCTTACCTTTGTTCTAAGGCAGAGGAGTGGTAAGGGTAGCTAGGAAGTGTCTGAGGTCAGATTTGAACCTAGGACCTCCCATCTCCAGGCTTGACCCCCAATCTACTGAGCCACCTAGCTGTGCCCCCTCCTCAGTACTTTTTAAGACAGTAAAAAGGGTCCTGAGACCACTGCTGCTTTGGTGGGTACAGAGCTAGAGGCAAAGTCAGGAAGACTTGGGTTCAGATCTCAGTTCAGCCCCCTTCCTTGTTCTGTGGGTGGGCTTTAACGTCCCTGAGCCTCAGTTCCATCATATGTAAAATGAGAACATCACCCTAGATAGCCTCGAGGACTCCTTCCCGGTCCTAAATCTCTGCTGGTCTGACCGTGAGCTCACTGCCCTCCCCCTTTCCTTCCATAGGCTGGATCCATGCTGTCTACACGCCCGTAGACTCCCTGGTGTTTGGCGGAAATATCCTGCATAGCTTTAATGTGCCCATGCAGCTACGCATCCATGAGATAGAGGACAGGACCCGGGTAAGGAGCCCACTTTCTCTCTCTCTTCTTCGGGGCCCTGGCTCCAGACACTCAGAGGGGAATGGCTAAGAACCTTCAGGTACTCTCTGTTGGACTGGCCGACCTCCTTGTCCCTGCCTCCAAAGCTGGTCGCGTGACAGCAGGGGATTGTCCACTTGAGGTCAAGCCCAGCAGCTGGTCCTTCCTCCCCGAGAGTTTCTATTCATCTAGGCAGCAAAATTCCCCCCGTTATAAAGGAAGTGACCCAGAGGAAAGAGGGCAACCTGGGTCTTCGTGTCTCTCCCTCATTAAAAAAAAACCCCTAGGGAAACCGAGGCACAAACTAATCCTCCTGACTTCTTTTCCATTACTTTGTGTTTTTCTAGGGAACCTGGCTGTCTTGACTCCCAGTTCTGGGCTTTGAGTCTTTCTGCTCTTAAAAATCAGATTTTCAGGGGGCAGCTGGGTGGCTCAGTGAGTAGAGAGCCATGCCCAGAGATGGGAGGTCCGGGATTCAAATCTGGCCTCAGACATTTCCTAGCTATGTGACTGTGGGCAAGTCATTTAACCCCCCATTGCCTAGCTTTTACTACTCTTCTGGCTTGGAAGCAGTACACAGTATTGATTCTGAGACAGAAGGTGAGGGTTTCAAAAAATAATTAAAATTTAAAAATCATAGATTTTTCAGCTGGGATGGTCCTTGGAGGCCGTCTAATTCAACCCTCACCCCGTGTCAATTTAGTCGAATACCTTAACTAAGAGATAATGTATCTCAGTCAGTCATTCCAATAGCAGGCTTTGGACCAAGTACAAATGACCTGCCCAAGGTGACACAAATAATTGGCACAAGTGGAATGCCTTGAGCTCTGCCTCTGGGGCTTTCCTTCTTCGTGGGCCCAAGGGTCTAGTGTCCCATCAGCTGATGACTGGTAGCCACTAGTACTCATTCTTCAGCCATTCAGCGTCCCTCTTATTTCTTTTTTTATAAAAAATTAAATTTTATGGGTTTTTTTCAGTCAGCAAAAATCTGTCCTCCTCCTTCCATCCCACTTTCTTCTAACTTCCTCTTCCCCACCCTGACGTTTAAGAATGAAAGAATAAAACCTCTGTTACAAACACATAATATCTGAGCAAATCAAATTTCCATATTTGCCATCTCTATAAGAAAAACAAAACAAAACAAAACAAAACTCATGTGTATGAGGGCAGCTAGGTGGTTCAGTGGATAGAGAGCCAGGAGGTCCTGGGTTCAAATGTGACCTCAGATGTTTCCTAGCTGTGGGACCCTGGGTAAGTCACTTAACCCCCATTGCCCAAGCCCTTCCTGCTCTTCCGCCTTGGAACCAATACACAGTATTCATTCTAAGATAGAAAGTAAGGGTTTAAAAATAAAATAAATACATGTATATGTTTATCTATACATACATAAACATTTAAATCTATTATATGTTTACATATAGCTATAGGCTTATCTATCTGTATATGTCTTTATTTCTGTTTTTATTTGCCTTGTCTAATCTTTATCTAGATCTATATCCTTCTCCTTATATCTATCTTTCTCCTATCTGTGATGAGTCTCTTATTGCTTTACTCAGGAGGTAGATAGTATGTTTCATCATTAGTCCTCTGGAATTATGGTCATGTTGTCTTACCTGGAGTCACATAACTAGTAAGTGTCTGAGGCCAGATTTGAACTCACGTCTTCCTGATCCTAAAACCAGTGCTCTATATACTCTGCTAGGACCCAGCTGCCTCTTCTTTACTTCCTCAACCCAAGAAAATGAGGCTGAGTCATGATACCCTTGGAGTGGGGGAAGAGGAGCCCGCCCCTGAGACATTCATTATTTAAAACCCCTCCTCTATCCCGTCTGTTATTCTTGGCTCTAAGAGAGATTGTCGGGGGGGTGCGGGGGGGTATATGCTATTTTGATCCCCATTTTCCAGTTGAGAAAACTGAGGCAGACAGAGGTTATGTGATTTATCCAGGATCGCACAGCTAGTGAGGACTTGAGGCTGCATTTGAATTCAGATCATTCTGACCCCAGCTCTCTATCCACTGTATCATCCAGCAGCCTCTAGCCTCAGTTTCCTTTTGATCAACTTCTTGCCTCTGGATGGGAAATCTAATAAAAATTCATTGCATTCTCAGCCACTAAGGGGGTCCGGAGGAAGTCCAGCCATCCAGCCTGGTTTTCTGTTTCCTGTGTTGGGGTGTGTGTTGGGGAGGGGGAGCAGGGAGGAGAGGGCGAGACACTGATTTTTCTTGGGATAATCGTAGGTTTAGGTCTGGAAGGGACTAGAGAGATCATCGATGCCAACCTCTCCATTATTTTTCAGATGAGGTCCCTCAGGTACAGGGAGTTTCAACAACTTGGCCAGGGTCACACACACGGCTAGTGTTAGAGTCAAGATTCAAACCCAGGTCTCTGCTGCCTCAAAGCCCAGCACTCATTTCACCGCACTGCACTGGGGTCCTATTTAGATACATGCAGTAATTAGGGGGAGACTTTAGATTCGATACTTGTCGCCCGTAATTGCCACAGGCTTCCACTGACTGTGGTCTATTTTTAGGTACTTGTAAAGGGAAAACATCACCCAGCAGATTTCTCTTTCTGGGTTTTTTCTCCTCTTTTTTCTTCTCTTTCACCCAAAAAGGGCTTTTCAAGCCAAAAAAGTGTTGCGTGAATTGGGAACGTGATCCCTAGTCCTCACCCAGGGCAGTGGCAGATTCTGGAACCAAGGAGAGGATAGGGAGAACCATCCATTGTTCTGGAGCTTCCTCTGCCTTTATCCCACCAGGGCTGAGTAGAATGGATAGAGGTCCCAGAAGTCCTGGGTTCCAGACCTACCTTTGACGGATATCGGCTGCCTCCCTTTGTGCAAATTAAGAAACTTCTCCTTGCCCCAGATGAATCTCTTAAGTTCAGAGGTTTGCCCATCTGTGAAAGTGGAGGGGATTTTTCTACACTGGAACTTCCAGAAAATGGCAAAATCACAATTCTGGATATCTTGACCTGCTTCCCCCCCACCCCATCCCTCAAAAAATGCCCCCAAATAAACCATCAAACCTCTTTTCACTGGGTCAAGTTCTGTCCAGGATTGAGGCCCAAATGTTCCTTTACTTCCCTGTAAGAAATGACCAATTTTGTTTACAGGCCAATAGCCAGGAGTCTTCCCATGCCTGTGGCATTTCACAAACCTGTAAGTTAAACTGGGAATTTTAAAGGCTTCTGAACTTAAGCCTCTTCTTCTCCACAGCGGGCAGGAAGTGGGCCTGAGGAGTCTTGCTTCTTCTTCTTGGCGAATGAATTTTCATAGGAAAGGGACCTTGGAGAGTAGACCCGGGTCCCCAGCTCCCCATCTCGGTCCCTTTGCTCCTGTGTCTTTGGGCAGGTCTCTCCTTTAGACCACAGTTTCTTCATCTTAGCAATGAGGGGATTGGACTCGATGGGCTTCCGAGGTCTGACTGTGCTCTGAATAAGTGCCCCTGGGTTCCTTTCATTCCAACTGCCTCATTTTACTGATAGAGAATTAGGGCCCCCATGCCCAAGGAGGAGCAGGGATGGAGTTGGGATTAGAACCTCAGTCATCTGCCACTAATCATTGCTCTTTCTACCCATCATTTCATCTGTAGGCCCGCTCTCCCTCTTAACCGTGAAACAAGGTAGAAAGTTATTTTTACCTTTAGCTCCTCCGGTATAATAAACCTACAGCAGGATGAAAGAGCGGTGAAGTCCCCGTGGGATCCCTGAACAAAGTCACTGTCCCTGGATGGGGCTTCTCCACCTGCCTCTGCCCACCCCTGGCAGGGTATCGAGGACAGGCCACCTCTCACTGGCAAGCTGGCACATCCTCTGTGATTTCTGCTTTTGGGAGGGATTTGGCAACGAACCTGTTATGTCTTGGAAGTCAAGACAAGGGAAAAGACACAGGGGAGAGAGGCTAACGGGCTCTTAGAGTCAGCTAAAATTCTCAATTTCCTTGTCGTGCCCACTCTGGCTTAATTTTTCCTATCCCTGAAAGACTTCTAAAGAAGGTTATGACCATCTAAAGACAGTTTTTCAAGAATAATAAAAAAAAAACAGCCCAACCCACCATTTCTTGGATTATAGACCCCTGCTAATGGGGGAACAGGGGTAAACGGGCATCGTTTAAGCCTGGTGGTTTTCTTTCCTTTTTTAGTAAAAGGGGAAGGGGGTGAAATAATGTGTTTTTTTGGTTGGTTTTTTTTTTTTTTTACTTTCCAGTCCCATGATAGAAAGCAGGGAATTGGCTGGCCTGTTGACTAAGCTTGCTTGGCCCCTACTGGCTCAGCCAGGAGAACAAAAGACATTTTCTCAGCAGCCAGCCCAGGGTCCCTCAGTCAGCCCTCCTGGGCTTGCCGAGAAATGGATAGATTCTCATCCTTTGAGTGCTACCCAGCTGAGCATGTTTGTTTGAACCTGTTGTGAGAAACCGATGGCAATGAGGTAGTCCCGTCCAGATGGAGAGGTTCACACTGTTTCTGTTCCCTGGAATCTTGAGTTTCATCATCAATGGATCCATCATTTCCTCCTTTCTCCTTCTTAGCAGGTTCCAAACGGAGTAATGTTTTGTTTCCTCCCTTCCCCCACCAAGGAAGACTTAACTTGGCTTGGCCCAAAGCAGGGAGACATTTTGATGGCTCCTAAAGAGTTAAGGCATTCCAAAGAGCCAGCCATGACTGGGAGTAGCCATGGGCTGCATGTAGGATGCTTTAAGGAAATGTCTAGAGCCGTTTGTTTCATCGTTCCTTTGCGCTACTCATCAGCATATCACTGTACCAGAAAGCATCCCTGTGATCATTCAGTGGTTAGATGTCTCTCTTAGGATTCTTTTTTCCTTCTCTTACTCTGATGTCTCTAGAATAAAATGCCTGCGCGTTGTCCAGGAGAGTTAACATCAGACAATCTGCCTAGTGTCCCCTCAGCCAAGGCTTCTAGAATCATAGAATCAGCAATTTGGAGCTGGAAGGGACTTTAGAATCCATTGCCCCACCCCTCCCACCCCCCACCCTCCCAATGCCCCACTTTACGGATGAGGAAACTGGGACAGGCGAAGGTTCAAAGACCCAGGGTCCTAGGTTTAGCTAGAAGGAGCCTTAGAGGCCATCTACTCTGACCCTTTCATTTTACAGTTGAGGAAATCGAGGCCTGTGGAGGTCAGATGACTTATGATGACCAATTTTGTGAGTCAATAAATCATCATTCAGTCATTCAGCAAACATTTACCAAGCATTTAATATGCGCCAGGCACTTTGCTAAGCACTAACTTAACAACTGAAATTTAGAACCTTAGAGGTCATCTTAGTACAACTGATTTTTGCATATCAGGAAACTGAGACCCAGAGAGGTTAAATAATTAACTCAGAATCATAATTTTAGAACTGGAAGGGATCTTAGTTTTGTGTTTAGTCTAACATATGAGGAAGTTAAGGCCCAGAGAATGTTGTAGAATTATTACATTAGGTCTAGTAGGGACCTAAGAGAGGCCAAGCCTTTCATTATACCAATGAGGAAACAGTCCAAGATTTGGAATGATTTTCCTGAGATTCCATAGGTAGAAAGTGACAAAGGCAGGATGTGAACCCAGGTCCATATACTGTAGAGTCAATAGAGTTTCCACTAGGTTATGTTGCCTGCCTTGTGCCTAAAAGCACAGGTTTAGTTCGGTCAGGTTCAGGATTTGAACTCAGGTCGCCAACTCCAAAGCTGGCACTCTTTATATGGAAACCACTTTGCCGTCTTTTTAAACGTGGAAATGATTTCATTCCAATTGACTGCTTCCAAACTCCCCCTTTTTTTTTCCAGGAGAAAAGAACCTAAAAGCACCCCACCCCCTTTCCTCCCCCAAACAAGATAATTTGAAAACAAATACCCCAACCAACTTCAGATATTTGGGGCTTTTCCACCACCTGACACTTAGGAATGCTGAGGGAAGTATCAGCCAGTTACAGGACTTCCCAGGCCCTCTGCTGTACTTCGTAATGCCTTGGCTCACTCATTTCCAGTGCAGCTTTGGGCCTCTCTAGTAAATGTCTGGGTTAGCAATGAGATCGATGGGAAGGAACTCAATTTGAACCTTGAACAACTTGAGAGAGTTCGGGAGCACTGCATGCTTGAGGCCTTTGACTGCCTTGTTATTCACATTCGATTAACATGAGTAACATGGAAATTTGGTGAGGCTCTGGAATCTGTCACCAAGTAATGTTGAGCAATGCTGTCTTTAATATCCCCAGGCATGTGGCTGAAACCTTTTGAAGGCGAAGGGTGGAAGGCGACTCTCTGTTTGTAAGTCAAATCTTTTGCAAATTTTGTTTCCTGCAGTGCTCTCTTGGAAAAAAAAAATTATCATCATCACCATCATTATTATTATTATTTTTTGAGTTCCTTCGTTAGCATCTGTTTTCACCCAATTGATTTCCCTCGAGGTTCAGCAGCTGAGGGGAGGATTGATCTTTCCTTCCCTCCTGATCCATGACCAAGTTTTTGATTTTTTTTTTTTGTTTTGTTTTCTATCTTTCTTTCTTTCTTTTTTTATTTTTTAATCTAGAAAGACCTTTAGGTGTGATGATGCCTGGCCGATGGCATGTTGACCCAGAGTATTATAAAAAGGAGTGGAGGGAATATAACCAGCTTTATTAGGTAGAGTTAGGGAGGCAACAGGCTTGGAAGAGAGAGAAGAGAATTCATTTCAGTAAACAGCCAGGCGCTGTCCTAGGTGCTGAAGGTAGAAATTAAAAATGAAACAGCCCCTGTCTTCAGGGAGCTTCCGTTTTATTGGGAGTGTTGGGAATATTTCTGTCTACACTTAAATCTATTTATCTTATTCTATAAGTATGCCTACAACAGGAGGAAATAAAGGGATCTAGTCTGGCCCTGGCCTGATTTTAAAAAAAGAGTTGGGGAGAAATTCTCAAAGGAAGGAGTCCTTAGAGACCTGAAAGACCCTCAGTCACAGGAGGGTCAGTTTTTTCCTTAGCCAAGTCCCTTTTTTCTTCCCCAAACCCTGAGAAAATTGACGTACCAATAAAAAATATAACAGTAATGTCTCTTACTCAGGAGAAATTGGGGCAGCTCAGGAAAGAAAATAGAACTGTCAAACTGACTTGATTGTGACCCCAACCTAATGCATTTCCCCCCCACATCCTCAAAGGAATTTCAATGCAAAGACCAAGTGCTCCAGAGAGCCAGTGGGGCATGATGACAAGAGATAGAGAGTTGGCTGTGGAGCCTGGAAGACCTGGGTTCAAATCTTGCTTCTGATGACTATTGGTTGTGGGACCCTGAGCTAGACAATTGACTTCTAGATGTCCCAGGCAACTCCAGGTCTATAAGTTATGTAGAAAAATGAGGATTTGGCCTTGGTAGAGTGAGTTCTTGACCAAGCATTTCCTATGCCAGTGACATCACAAGAATAGTTTGAAAGAGAGAGGGCTTATATGATCCATTCCATAGCATTCTGCAGAGGCAGGGAAATAGCAAGGTAAACCAATGGGGCAGTCTAAAGTCCAGAAAGGGAAACCACCAGCCCCAACTCTCAAGGAGGCAGAACTGGAATTGGACCGTACCTAAACCAGGGGAAATTTCATAGGTTTTCCTAAGCAGGGTATTTTTCAGGTGGGTTTAGCAAGAATCCTTGGGAAGTGATCCCTAGGAGAGATGGAGGATTCTATTCGCTCAGTATTTGTTCCCTGCCATTTCCTCATGATGGTCTACCTAGGGTCCTGTATTCCCAAAGGCGATGCTAGCTGAGCAAAAGGGTCCTGTGGGCTAGAAAAGTTTTTAAGTTCAGGCCTGTGGCAGCCAAGGCTAATTAAACTCATTGAAAATCTGAGTGCGAGGTTGATTTCTTTTGTGGCCACATCGATTCTTATGAACTCTGTTGAAGTTGTCTTCATCGTGTCTGGAGGGACTAGCCACACTGACCGAGTTGTAGATTCTTGGAGGTTTGGGGATAGGTTCCTAGGAATGCACAAGTCCTTCCATGCTCTGGAGCCCCTTCTGCTGGTCAAGTTAAAGCCGAGCGACTCGGGTGCGGTTGTCTTCTGGTGCAGCCCCACCAATTTTGTCTCTGACTGAGAGGAAAGTGAGGCTCGGATCTTAGCTCTGCAGCCGAAAGGGGCCTCAGAAGCACCACCTAGTCTAATCTTATTTTACAGAGGAGGAAGTGGAGACCCAAATAGGGAAATGACTTATCTAGGGTCACACAATAGCAATAGATCCTAGGTCTAGAACTGAAAAAAGGCTTCTAAACCCCTCTATTCAAATTGGGAAACTGAGGCCCAGAGATCAGAAAGTTTGGGGTTGGAAGGGACCCCAGAGTCTTTCTCTTCCCAGCCCTCATTTTACACATGAGGACATAGACCTCGGGAAGTGAGTGACTGGGGTAAGGTCACACAAGCATTTTTCTCTCCATCCTCACCTGCTCTGAGTCTTCTACCCCCTCTCCTTGGCACACATCTGGAGGAGTAGAAGTTAAAGCCTTTCTCTCATGGGGAAAGAAACTTCCATCGCTCCTCATGTTCCCAAACCTGCTGGCTTAGCCCTGCATGTGGTAGGACTTGGCAGGGAGTGGGGGAGGAGAGAGAGTTCTGTGTTCAGGGCCAGAAATACAAAGACTACTTGGGGCCGAGAGAAATCCTGGGAGATGGGCAATACCCCCACCCCATCCCGTCCCTCTCATCTCCTCCCTTCCTCCACTCCCCACCCTGGCCTCTCATCCTTGACTTGGCAAAATCCAAATGAGGCAGCTGCTCTGTGGCATTTGTTCTCCCAGGTTCTCTCTTCACCTCATCCTCCCAGAGACTGCCTGGCTATGGGGCTCATGGTCCCTCCCCAGCTTTCCCTTCCTAGCCAAGTTAGGTAGCTGTACAATGACTGGGGGTGATCCATCCCATCCCATCCGCTCCGTCCTTAGAAATAAAAAAGGAAGCGGTAGTGAAGTTCAGTTAATCCCTATCTGGCTGAATTCCTGGGCAGCGTCTAAACCCCACTGGGAAGTCCTGAGTTCTAGGCAATGACCCATGATTCCATGCTAATAGGTGGACACCTTGGTACGTTTATTCTTCTTTGGCTCCCCGTGTGTTCTGCCTTTTGGAGTCCACGTAGGATCTTAGACTTAAAGAAAATGGAAGCATTTAAAAGAAAACATTTTTTGCTTGGGGTGGGGGTGCTCCTTCTTTTGCCAATGGGTTAGGGAGGAAGGAGCAGAGTGGGAGACTTCCTAAAATAGCATTTGGTCAATCTGCTGAGCGTATGTCCTCTGGGGTTGGAACAGTGACTTCCAGG
Source organism: Gracilinanus agilis (assembly GCF_016433145.1). Classification (NCBI taxonomy): domain Eukaryota; kingdom Metazoa; phylum Chordata; class Mammalia; order Didelphimorphia; family Didelphidae; genus Gracilinanus; species Gracilinanus agilis. The sequence goes on from NC_058130.1 coordinate 754,355,380, forward strand.
CTAGCGATGACTACCCTATGCAAGTAGCCCAGGCTAATCCCTTGGGGACAATTGGGCAACCCTGTCGGGGTTTTAGCATTTCACGAGAGCCCCCAGTGCCCCGCTCTCTCCTCCTTGGTGAACCCTTAAACGATGCTCTCCCCCCATAGCTGCCTTATTGTGTATGCTGCTGGCATCTGGCCCCCTTCCAGTCCCTCCCTCCCACCTTCCTTCCCTCTCCTCCCCACACCATTCATGCTCTTGCTCAGATGATGAAAATGATGCCTCAGGGGGCCCCTCCGCTGTAAACTTCTCTGCCCCCCCTTCCCCTTGC
>NC_058130.1:754360587-754388711 GCF_016433145.1 Gracilinanus agilis
TTCCTTCCTTCCTTCCTTCCTTCCTTCCTTCCTTCCTTCCTTCCTTCCTTCCTTCCTTTCTTCCTTCCTTCCTTCCTTCCTCCTTCCTATTTTCCATCTTCCCTCCCTCCCTCTCTTCTCTTCTTTACTGTCAACAAGTTAGTCAACTGGTGTTTATTTATTAAACACCTACAAGGTGCTAACAAACTCTGGTGATACAAAGGAGCTGCCCTTTGAAAAAACAACCCCTGCCCTCAAGGAGCTCTCCGTCTCATGGGGGAAGCAACATGAAAATAGCCACTCAGGGCTCTTTTTCTTTGGCTCTGACTTGGTGGGTCATCTTTGGAATTTTCATCATTGTAGGGAGCTTTCCAAGTGGGAATCTAGTCCACTGATTCAAACTATCATCTGATTGTGGCACACTCTTTTATATGTCAGAAGCAGGTTTTGAACCCAGGACTTCATGACTCCAAGTGAGGTACCTTATCAGCTATACCTGACTATTTTATTTCTTAAAAACCCTTATTTTACATCTAGGAATACTAAATATTGGTTCCAAGGCTGAAGAGCAGTAAGTGCTATGCCGTTAGAGTTAAGTGACTTGCCCAGGGTCACACAGCTAGAAAATGTCTGAGGCTAGATTTAATTCAGGTCTTCCTGACTTCAGATCCAGTTCTTTGTACACTATGGTACCCCTATAGCATCTACCTTAAAGACTTACCATGAGAACTGAAGGCTGGTTGACTTGTGAGAAGGCATTTAAGTTAGGAAAGTGAGGTGGTGAATTCTGTGCTTAGCCTGTTGGCTCCAGGGAGCCATTGATTTTGTATAAGCTTTAATGCAGGTACCAAACAGGTCGCCAAACCATCTAACTTACAAATGAATCACTAATTTATTAATTTAATTATTACTAAGCAAGTATTGCTCATTCTTAATTACCACTTGAACACAGTTGATGTTTGGTAATTAATTTGTTCATTACTTAGTTTGTTGCTGGCTTTTTGTTTCATTTTAGCCTGGATCCATGATTTTATCAGGATAAGAAGCTCTCTGTGAGGAATTTATTCTACTAGTAATGTTAGAGAATTGTCTGGAGCCCTGGGATATTGAGTCATTAATTTAGGGTCATACATACAGAAGTTCACCCCAGAAGCTAACTCCAGCATCAGCTCTTTATTCTTTATCCCGTGCTGCTTCTCCAAATTCATTTCTTTTATACATATATTTATGTTTCTGTATATTTCTCCCCTTCCCGAGAACCTCCTCTCTCAATGTGGATGCTATGCTAAGACTTAAGTGTTAGCTACTAATTAGTAGTTCTTAATTAGCCCTTGTAATCCCTCACATTTCTGTGGTTCTTCAAGATTTATGCCAGCCCTGTCAATGCAGGACTTCTCTGTTCATCCCTTCTACCTGCTTTTTTTGGTGAATTTTCAGCTTCAATTTCATATGAAGTTTCTAATTATTATATGCATGGCAGCTAGGTGGTGCAGTGGATAGAATCAGGAAGACTCATTTTCATGAGTTCAAATCCAGCTTCAGACATCTCTAGCCGTGTGACTCTAGGCAAGTCATTTTATCCTGTTGGCCTCAGTTTCTTCATCTGTAAAATGACCTCAAGAAGGAAAATGGTGAACCACTCTAGTCTCGTTGCCATGAAAACCTCAAAACTGGGTCACAAGAGTTGGACATGATTGAAACAACTAAAGAAGAAATTATATATAATATATACTACTACTACTACTAATAGGGTTGGTAATAATAATAATAATATTAACAGTAACAATATCTGTGAATAATAACTAGGATTTATAAGTCCTTTACGGTTAAGAAACACTTTACAAATGTTATCTCATTTGATCTTCACAAAGCCCTTAGACTCAAGAGTCCAGTGTCAGAATTCTTTTCCTTGTACCTTGCAGAGTTCTTTTCCCATCAGATCAGTCTCTCTTAGGAAACTGAGTTATTCATGACCAGAGGCCCAGATCGTGCCATCGAGGCATATTAAAAATCATCCTGTTTACTTTAAAATTTTTTTTCTTTTAGTTCTTTTTTTAAATATATTTTTTCCCAATTATATGTAAAACCAATTTTTTAACATTCCTTTTTCCAAAGTTTTTGGTTCTAAATTCTCTCCCTCCTTTTCCATGTCTCTCTCTCTTTTTTGTTTAAACCTTAACTTTCTGTCTTAGTAACAACTCTAAGACCCTCAGAGGTTCAAGGGCTAGGCAAATGGGATTAAGTGACTTGCTCGGGGTAAAAAACAACTAGGAAGTGTCTAAGGTCAAATTTGAACCCAGGTCCTCCCAACTCCAGGTCTGGTACTCTATTTACAGCGCTACCTAGCTGTCCCAACCTCCCTGCCCTTTTCCATCTACTTTATTTTATTTTTAAATTTTACTTTGCATCTTAGAATCAATACTGTGTATTATTGGTTCTAAGTCAGGAGAACAGTAAGGTCTTGGTAATGGGAGTTAAGTGACTTGTCCAGGATCACACAGCTAGGCAGAGTCTGAGGCTAGATTTGAACCTAGGACCTCCCATCTCTAGCTTTCTATCCATTGGGCTATTTGATGTCTCCTCCATTGCTTTTTTTTTTTTTTAACTCCTTACCTTCCTTCTTAGAATCAACACAGTGTATTGGTTCCAAGACAGAAGAGTGTTAAGGGCTAGGCAATGGGGGTTAAGTGATTTGTCCAGGATCACACAGCTAGGCAGTGTCTGAGGTCAAATTTGAACCCAGGACCTCCCATTTCTAGGCCTGGCTCTCAATCCACTGAGCCACCCAGCTGCCCCCTCCATTGCTTTTTTAAGTGTGGGATGAACATGTTCTCTTCCCTTAGTGTCACCGAGTTCTTAGTGGGCCCCAGCACCAGGTACCTTGGGTTATCTATTCTTATTAATGCTTAGGAGAGGTAAGTTTCAGAGTTTATTGGAATTAAAGACCCGTTTGAGCCATATTTAAGCTTTTTTGCTTCTTTTTATGCTTTTAGGGTAAGTTTTTGTGAATAAGTCGATTTTTAAAATATGATTTTTAATATAAAGAATCCTAGATCTCAGGTCAGAGGACCAGGGTGCTCGTGAGAGTCACTTCCTCAGATTCCTCACCTGGACTGAGTAGAGGAGGGAACAAACGTTTTTTGAGCGCCTACCTACTATGTGCCAGGTATGTTGCTAAGCATTTTACAAATATTATCTCATTGGAGCCTAACGAAAACCCTGGGAGGTAGATGCTATCATTATCCCCATTTTACAATGGAAGAAACTGAGGTAGACAATAGACGCCCAGGGCCAAATAGACAGTACATGTTTGAGGCTGGATTTGAACTCATGTCTTCTGGCTCCAGCCCAGGGCTCTATTTAAACTGTTCCACCTTGCTGCTTCTAAAGGGAAAATGAGCAGAGTTGGAGTAGATGAGCTCTGAGGTTCCTTTCACCTCTAGGGAGTTGATGCTTCCATTAATTCCCAGCACTTAGCATAGTACTCGGCACATAGTAGGTGCTTAATAAATGTTGACTGATCAGTTGGTTCCTGAGCTGTGGTTCCTGAGCCGTTACCACAATTAAGACATTACATTCCTGCCATGGGGAGAGAATGTCAAGGGATAAAGAAAGACCCATTAGACGTTGGGGAGCAGAGACTGTTTCTTGCTTTTGTTTGTAGTTTTATTCGCCCTTATCACAATACCTGGTGCTTAATAAATGCTTGTTGAATGTTTGAGGTCCTTACCCTATGGGAGTAGACTTGAGATAATATATTTTTAGGGAGGCTTGTGTTCAAGTCTTCCCTTTCTCATATCCTGGCTTTGTGGTCAGGGGAAGTGATCTTTCAATTGGTTAAGATTTATTAAGGACCTACTATGTGCTGGACACTTTGCTAATGCTGGGGATAGCAAAAGAGACAAAAGATAGTCCCTGCCCTCAAGGAGCTCACTATCTAATAGGGGAGACAACATGCAAATAATTATACAGAGAACAAGCTATAGGCAGGATGAATAGGAAACTAACTAATAATCATTTACTGAGCACCTACTATGTGCCAACACTTTGCTAATGCTGGGGAGAGCAAAAGAGACAAAAGATAGTCCCTGCCCTGAAGGAGCTCACAATCTCATAGGGGAGAGAACATGCCAACAGAGATATACAAAGCAAGCTACAGACAGGATAAAAAGGAAATGATTAACGGAGGGAAGGCACTGGAATTGAGGGACTGGGAAAGAGGGGATTTTAGGGGGCAGCTGGGTAGCTCAGTGGATTGAGAGCCAGGCCCAGAGACGGGAGGTCCTGGGTTCAAATCTGGCCTCAGACACTTCCCAGCTGTGTGACCCTGGGCAAGTCACTCGACCCCCATTGCCTACCCTTACCACTCTTCTGTCTTGGAACCAATCCACAGTATTGACTACAAGACAGAAGGTAAGGGTTTGGGGGGGGGGAGAAGAGGGGATTTTAGTTAGGACTTGAAGGAAGCCAGGGAGGTCAATGGAGGAGGGAGAGCATTTTAGGCATGAGGAAATAGAGAGAATGCCCTGAACCTAGAGATGGAGGATCTCAGACCTCAAGCAAGAGGGACCTTGGAGATCACCTAGTCCAACCTTTTCATTTTGTCAGTGAGGAAGCTGAGCCCTAGAGAGATTAAGTGACTTGCCCAAAGTCACCCAGGCAATAGTCATCAGAAGTGAGATTTGAACCCAGGTCCTCTGCGTCATGAGTCTGTGCTCTTGAAATATGGTGTCAACCTCTCAGTAAGACAGAGAACCCTCTGGGAGTCTCATTTACAGACCAGCTGCCAGTCTGCATGGGTGGAAGGATTTTTCTGCCTTTACCTCTAGTGATGAAATCACAGGTCTGGACCAAAAAAAGAAAGAAAGAAAGTTGAGCCACGTGTGACAAAGGATTCATGAGAGCATGAAAACTAGTGTTTTGGTGGGCTTTAATGAGAAATTCTGGTGGTTGGAGGGTTGGGGAAGAAAGGATGCGATTTTTCAGAAATAGGTCCATGAAGTGTGGGGGCTGCTATGTGGCACCATAGTAAGGAAGACTTGAGTTCAAATTCAACTTTAGACAATCATTGTGATCCTGGGCATGTCACTTAGCTTGTGTGCCTTAGTTTCCTCATCTGTAGAATTGGGATAATAATCATTCAAACCTTCCAAGATGGTTGTAAGAATCAAATGAGATTAAATTTGTAAAGTGCTTAGCACACTTCCTGGCACAAATTGGGTATTATATAAATGCTGTCTACTATCATCATCATTATTATGAAGAGTGCTCTTGTCAGGAGAGTTGATTAGATTTTTTTTAAAACTGCATATTGGTCCCAAGGCAGAAGAATGGTAAGAGGTAGGCAGTTGGGGTTAAGTGACTTGTCCAGGGTCTCACAGCTAGGAAGTCTCTTGAGGTCAGGTTTGAACCCCAGACCCCTGGTCTCTGGCCCTCTAGCCACTGAGCCACCAGACTGCCTCAGTTCATTAGAGCACATGCCTGGGAGGACACCAGAAGGGGCCCCCAGCTCCCTTTTTCTCCCAGCCTCAGCTTGCCCCCCATACCTAAACTAAACCTGATCCTTTCTCTGACTGCAGAATGTCCTGAAGGAGCATGCTGATGATGACCAAAGCCTGGCAATCACCGGCGTGCCTGTGGTCACGTGGCCCAAGAAGACCGCAAAGGTGAGCAGTTACCAGAATGCCTCTGGGGCTTTGGAGGACCTCCCTGACCCTGGACGTCCTCTTCTCTCATATCCCTTTGCAAGGTTGGCGGTTGGGCGGGATGTTTTCTTTCTATACCTTGTTGGTAGTTTTCTTTTCAACAGCTTAAAACGATAAATATATTGACTTTGGTGTCTGGGGAGCTTGGGGGACGGGGCAGGGAATTCCTTCCGCCGGATCAGGTAATGGACAAGTGCCTTTTCTCCCCCTGAGTGGTCTGTACGGATGCCCGTCCTTAGACGTTGCGCCTAACACTGTGGACCACTTCCTCCGTCTCTCTCATTGATTTGTGCCTTGCCACGAAGCATTTAGGATGTCCATCTCTAATACTCTACTCTGCCTCCTTGGCCGCCCCCCTCCTTTGTCAGTCCTACGTGTACCTGGGGATGTCTTTTATGTTGAAGGTGGTAATAAGCCGTACCGTGTTTCCGCCATCACCCATTGGTGGGTGGCATTTTAATGTGCTTTCCCCATGAAACGCCAAAGTGTCTGATGGAGAACAGACCTACTATGTGCTCAGGAGAATGATGGGCTGGCTTGACAGGCTCTCTCCGGGCTAGTCAGATTCCCTGTTTGCGTTGTTTTTTGGTCTGGTTTTGCTTTTTTTACGCTTTGAGCACACCATCCTGGCAAGGCTGGCTCTGATTTCTGCTTGTGGTGTCCCCGTAGTCCTGGGATCGTTTTAACTCCATCCCAGTGTTATTTGTTGCTGTGTTAGCTCTTTTTGGTCTCAGGGGTTTATTTCTCTTTTCTTTTTCGAGCATCCCCGGTTGCTTTGGGTAAGAAGCCCTTGCTGAAGAAAATAGGCCATGGACGTTTTCTCCCTTCTGACTCTCATTTCTCTGATTCCTTACGCTTTTGACAGTTCTGGGGAATGAAAAAGGTGCCCTCTGCCTTGGTGTATAGGAACTAGGAGTGCCGAGTCTCAGCATCCGTAGGCGTCCCGCGGCAACCCTCAAGAGCCATGGACCACACTCTCCTCCCGCCCCACCCCAACTCCCCATCAGCTGGAGAATAGCTCTAAGGGCAGCTAGTAGCCCCGAGAGAGCATGGACTTCCCCCACCCCAAACCATCCAAAGAACAGCTCCCCACCACCTGCCCTCATCTGGGGATTAATGGAGGGACCCAAACAAACGGCTCAGCCTGCACGTGGGGCTTAGCTCACCAGAGACCAGAAACAGCTCCCTCGTCTCGGGGCTGGCTGCTCTTCCAACTAGATTTCCAGCATCTTTGCAAAACCGCCTCTTTACATAAAGACCCAGGAGGCCATGAGATGACTTCTGGGACTGGGGAAAAGAGGGGAAATGGGAGAGGAGGGAGGAATATATTTTCTCGGAGATTCCCACTGAAATTGGTTCTCTAAAAGCCAGTCAATGTAAGATTAGTCCCCCTGTCTGCCCAGAAATGACTCAATGCCTATATATTTGGGGCAAATTGCTTCGTTTCCCTGGGACTCCGTTTCCTCATCTGTAAAATGAAAAAGTTAGATTCAATGGCCCCTGATGAGCTGTATATCAGTGAGCCTGATGGGAGAAGACCCCGTGTGTGACAGCAAGAGGAGGGGGAAGCCTTGTGACTATTTTTGTGCCCTTCCACCTAAGGTTGAGAGATTGAGGCACGGGCCATGAAAGCATCAGCTCATTAAAGGAGTGACCGCTTTAGATTTCTGGGGCTTTGAGGAAATGGGCCCGATGAAAGATCAAGGCTACCTGGGAAGAATGTCCTGCTCCCTTCCTCACCCCCTCCCACTCGCCTAGACCTGGTTACTGCCCTCCTCTGGAAGTAATAAATGATTAGTGCTAAATGATGATTAGTTTTAGAAATTCCTTTGATCTGACACCTTTCTGGGAGGAGACGCAGCCTGTTGCTGGAAGCAATTAGTGGCCGGGAGGTCGTGGCTAAACGCTGTCTCTAACAAAGATATTGCCTAATCACCATCATCCCGGATTTGCCGTGAATTACTGTTTCCTCGAGTGCTGGTGGATTTGTGTCTGGCTGGGCTGGCCTCATTCCTTTTTTGTGTCCGGCTGTGGGGTCAGTTGGCCAGTGCCATCTGTAACCTTAGAACAGAGCCAAGCTGACGGGCCCCCCTGGAGAACTGAACCCGTGACCCCTGCCTCATTAGCCCCCTCCCCCATCTAGCTGAACTAACTGGCCCCTTCTGATCTCTGGATGGAAAAGATCCTCCTGGATTTATGGATGGGACGGAGTCAGGAGAGGAGACGGAAGCCTGCTTTGCTTCAGAGAAGAGACTGACTGTTGTCTCTAAAGGCTAAAACAGGCTGCCATTAAACTCATCACTGGCCATTTTTCTGGAAAAAACGAGCCTCGCATGGGTGGGGACAATTTCCTCAGGCTTGTGTGGAGAATGCTCCTGTCCCTCATCCCTAGCTAGCTTTCAGGACCCTCCTGAAATATCCCACCTTCTGCAGGAAGCCCTTGGGGATTGCCTTTAAAATTGCCGTGCCTTTCCTCTGCTGATTACTTCTTGGTTAGCTTGTTTCTATCTTGTTTGTATACTGTCATATTTGAATATTATCTCCTCAGTTAGATGGTGAGCTCCGGTGGGCAGGGAGACCATTTTGTCATTGTACCTCTGGGGCTTAGCCCAGTGCCTGGTACATGTTGTTTATTCATTTGAGGCATGTCGGAAACTCTTCATGACCCCATTTGGGGTTTTCTTGGAGTGGAGTGCTTTACCATTTCCTTCTCCAGTTCATTTTACAAATGAGGAAACTGAGGCAAACATTTTGCAAATGAGGAAACTGAGGCAAACAGGTTGAAGTGACTTGGCCAGGGTCACACAGCTAGGTTTGCCATTTCTTTTTCCAGCTTCTTTTATAGAAGAGGAAAATGAGGGGAAAAGGGTGAAATGACTTGGTCAGGGTCACACAGCTAGGTTTGCCATTTCCTTTTCCAGCTTGTTTTATAGAAGAGGAAAATGAGGGGAAAAGGGTAAAGTGACTTGGTCAGGGTCACACAGATAGGTTTGCCATTTCCTTCTCCAGCTTGTTTTACAGATGAGGAAACTGAGGCAAATGGGGAAAAATGACTTGGCCAGGATCACACAGCTGGTAAATGTTCGAGGTTAGATTTGAACCCATGAAGATGAGTTTTTCCGATTCTGAACCCAGCGTTCTATCCACTGTGCCACCTAGCTGCCCCCGGCACATAATAGGTACTTATAAATGTTTATTGATCAACTCCCCTCCCGACTGATGAGTTTATGACATAAAATAGCTCGGCGTTCATTTGTTTATATGGCACAGCTAGAAGAGACCTGCAAGGCCATCTATTCTGAAAAGACTAAAACAACAACAGGCGAATATGGGGGCAGGGACTGGACCCACTTGTGAGTCCACTTCTATAGGGAGCTCCCAGGCGAGGAAACTCCTTACCAATACAAGTTAGTGCCATTTTCCACAAGAGAAGTCAGTGTTCCAAAAGTCTTAATGCAGCCATCAGGCTTAATAGCTGAAAATCACACCGAGACTTTTAAGGCACCTTTTATAGGGGAAGAGCTTTGCAAACCTTGAAGTCCTGTAGAAATGGCAGGATTATCAGCACCCATTACCGGTGGTAGTAGTGGTGGTGGTAGTGGTAGTAGTAGTGAGGATGGTGATCGTGGTGGTAGTGGTGAAGTGATAATAATAATAGCGGACACTTCCAGATTGTTGTTGTTGTTCATTTTCATTTCTGAAGAGTCCATTCCATCAGATTTCTTCTCCAACCCAGTTTTCGGCGCTGGTGTGTTACTGTGCTCGGTTGGCAGTGCTGGGCAAATGCCCTCCAAACCCTCTCAATCATTATTTCAGATCTTCAAAGGGCTTTATAAAATGTCACCTTATCTGATCTTCCCAACAGCCCTTTGGGCCAAGTTCTACAGCAGGCATTGGGTCCATTTTGCAGCTAAGGAAACTGAGTCTCAAAACTTTTAAGTGACTTGCCCAGGATCACGCAGCCCACAAGGGACTCTGACTTAGAATTGGACGCCAGATTTTCCCCGCATCATCTCCGTGTTATTTTATGTTGAGTCAAAGACTGCCTTGCCCCGTCCATCCTGTGGTCCCCAGTTGTGTCGTCTGGGTCCAAGCTGAGCCGGCCTCAGCCGTCTTCCAAGATCTTCAAAGGTCTCGGGTGTTGCATCCCTCAGAGTCTTTCCTTCCATCCAGAGTCTCGTTCTGCCCTCGTTTGCTGCTGGAATGTCGTGGTTTTTCAAGCCCTTTTTCCAAAGCAGTCTAGAAACTCGGGCCGTTGCTATTATTAACCTGGGTAACCTCCTTGGAATTCCGGGGCCCCTGTGAGGGAGCCAGAAACCCTGGCCTGGGACAGTTGGGCTGGACAATGGACTCCTCCAGGGTTCTGAGGCAGTTGGGACAGCAGATGGGGGAGGAAGAGAGGAAGTGGAGTCGGAAGACGGGCAGAGAGAGTTGGGCGCGTTTTCGGCCCGACATGGGAGAGAGCCCGTGGGAGCAGAAAGCCAGCACAAAGGGGGGGAGGTCCCGGCAGAGAGGGGCCGAGAGACACAAGATATGTCCGAGCAAAGGGTGGAAAGGCCTCCGAAAGGTACGGAGGAGGCAGGAAGTCGGGGAGGAAGCCAAGAGGGAAAGTGGAGCCAGAGAGAGTGGAGAAAAGAAAGCGGCAAGTAGTAGTAAGGTGGAGGGAGGAATGGGGGGGGGGGGGAGAGGGCCCAAATGGGGGAAGTGTGTGGTACCTAATCCCCATGTGGAAGGATTTTCCTAATGGCCAGAGGACAGAAAAAATGCAAGGACTTGGAGAGATTTGAGTCTTGGGCAAGTGCAGTTATTTTTATTTATTTATTTTTAAGCCCTCACTTTCCATCTTAGCATCAATACTGTGTATTGGCTCCAAGGCAGAAGAGCGGTCAGGGCTAGGCAATAGGGGTAAGTGACTTGCCCAGGGTCACACAGCTGGGAAGTGTCTGAGGCCAGATTTGAACCCAGGACCTCCATCTCTAGGCCTGGCTCTCAATCCATTGAGCCCCCCAGCTTGCCCCCCACCCCCTCTGTTATTTTTTCAAACAAATTGCAACAAAAATCTCCATATAGCAAAAAACAAACAAACAAAAATGTTCCTAGTAGATGGCCCACTTATGCCACGTAAGATCATGGCATGGGGAGGCATTTTGGTTGGTATAGTGTCAAAAACAAAACCACTGGATTTGAGACAGATTATCTGTGTTCTAATCCCACTTCTGTTCCTTACCATGTGGGTCCTCTTGGGCAAGTCTTTTGCCTCTGTTTTGTCCTCTGGAGTGTGAGGGACAGATTAGACCTTTTAAGATAAGGCTTCTTCAGGATCAAAGCCGGAAGTTCTAATATTAATAATAACAATTGCTGGCATTGAGCTGTAAGATTCTTAGTCCCGCCGTGTGGTGGCTATATGGAAATGGAAGCTCAAAGAGGTCAGCATGACTACCAGGGCTGGTCTAGAAAGGAGCAAAGGGAGTCTCAGAACTCAAGCCTTGTGGACTCCCAAGGCCAGCACCCATCCCATTATTCACTGTGGCTTAACTTGATTATTTTAACAATAATGAAAGATAGAGGTCCTTGAGGGCAGGCATTGTTGGCTTTTTGTCTTTGGATCTCCTACTATGGTACCTGGAGCATGTTATGCACAGAGTTCATGGCTGCCTTGTCTCTCTGCTCATCTATCTGTCTCCTGCCTTTGTATCTTATGTAGCCTATCATTTATTTATCTTTATCTTTTTCTCTATCTCTATCCATCTGTCCGCCCATCTATCTATTCGTCCTTTTGTCTAATCATCTCTATCCATCCATCCATCTATCCATATCTCTCCACCTATCTGTCATTCACCTGTCCTTCAATCTATCCATCTATTCATATCTCAATCAACTATGTCTATCTAACCATCTATCTCTTCTTTTATCTAATCATCTCTTTACCCATCCATCAATCCATCTGACTATCCGTATTTCTCTCTGTCTCTGTTCCTACCCATCCATCCATCCATCCATCCATCCATATCTGTCCACCTAGCATTCACCTGTCCTTCAATCTATCCATCCATCCATTCATATCTCTATCATCTATGTGTCTATCCCTCTATCTTTTAATCTAATTATCTCCCCTCTCCTTCATCAATCCATCCATCTAACTGTCCATATATCTGTCTCTTTATCTGTCCATCTATTACCCATCTGTCCATCCATCCATCCATCCATACCTCTGTCCATCCATCCATCCATCTGTCCTCTGTCTATCCATCCATATCTATCCATCCATATCTCTACCTGTCCATCCATCATCCATCTATCCATTCATATTTTTATCTGTCTGTCTCTCTATCCATCCATCCGGCCATCTGTCCATCTATTAATCCATCTGTTCATTTATCTGTCTGTCTATCTGTCCATTCGTCCATCTATCAATCCATGTATTCATCTGTCTATCCATCTGTTCCTATCTACCTTTATCCATCTATCTATCTATCCCTCTAGCTACCCCTCTATCCGTCCATCTGTCCATCTATCAGTCCAACTATTCATCTATCTATCTGTCTGCCTGCCTGCCTATTGTCTATCTTTTGTCTATCTCTTTTTTGGTTTGAGCCTATGATTAATTCAGTTTATGGAGATCCAGGATGGCCATTGAGATCCCTTCCATTTCTCCAATTGTGTGATTCCAGGGGCAGGATTCTTTTACATTCGTCTTTGTATCTCTAACACCCAGTTGGTGCTTAAGAAGTAAAAATATTTATTCATTGATTTATAGCCTTTGAGAGTTGCCCAAGGCACTGAGATGTTCTCTGATTTTGTCCAGAGTCATACAGACAGTCTGAGTTAGAGTTTGACTGGAACCCCTACCATCCTGGCTCTGAGCCCAGCTCTCTACACTCCACCCATCGGGCCACACTGCCTCCAGTTAATAATAATGGAATCTTTGCAGGACACTTCACTCAGCTTTCCTCATCCCATCGAGTGGCTTCTGCCCTTCGTTCCTCCTTGGCTGGATTCCCAAGGTTCCTCAGCCAGAAGGACAGGTTCCCTTCCTCTCCCCTGCTCCCTTTGCCTTTCATAGCTCACCCTCCCTTTTCAGATCTTTTACCCTGACCTGCTTGCCCCCATTTAGAGCTCACTTCCTGGTACAGTGGTCAGCCAAAATACCCTTTAATTAGCGTCTGCCACCGAGGAGAAGCCCCTCTCTTTTTCTGATAACCTGCTCCACTACCCTCGTTCATCATGGCAGAGACAAATTCTTTTGAAGCAATTGAGATATTGCAGACTCCAGCCTTTGGTGAAATAATTAGAAAATCCAGCAAGGCACTGGCACTGAGGGGCTCTCCACTATCAGGATTTTATTTACAGAACAATAGTGAATCCTTCAGACTTTGGCTACGTCTTCAAATGCCATCTTATCTTTTTCCATTTTAAAAGGAGACATCTGATTGCAGACATTTGTAATAGGATGTTATGGCCCCTTCTCCCCCCAAACCCCCCTTCTCTCTCAGCAATACTGGAGTGCTCAGGGTGATGGAAGCCTGGATACCTGAGAGTAAAAGGATGCTTCTTCCAAGGCTGTTGAGATCCAGGCTGCTGCCACATCAGATTCTAGCTCCCAACTTTGGACAAGTCCGGCAGGGTCAGCGCGAATGGAATTGGAAGTGGTGGCCTTTGGTGAAATGCAGAGAGCACTAGGCTTAGAGTCAGGACCTGGATTCAAATTCACATCTGCCCTCTACTACCCAGATGACTTTGGATAAATCACTTGACCTCCGATTTCCTTCCTCTGTACAATGAGGGGATTTGGATTAGATGATTTAGGGTCCATCCAGCTTTAAATGATGCTCCTGTGATTCTATGAGAGGCAGCTGGGTGGCGCCATAGTGCATAGAGTGCCGGGCTGGAAGTCCGAAAGACTCATTTTCCTGAGTTCAAATCTGGCCTCAGACACTTACTAGCTGTGTGACCTAAGCAAGTCACTTAACCCTGTTGGCCTCAGTTTCTTTCTCTGTAAAATGAGCTGGAGAGGGAAATGGCAAGTTACTCTAGTGTCTTTGCCAAGGATACCCCAAATGGGGTTATGAAGAGCCAGACATGACTGAAAATTGACCAAATAACAAAATGATTCTTTGAACAAGTATTTATTTATAAAACCTTTACCCTTCTGTCTTGGAATCAATACTCTGTATGTATTGGCTCCAAGGCAGAAGAGTAGTAAGGGCTGGGCAATGGGGGTTAAGTGACTTGCCCAGGGTCACACAGCTAGGAAGTATCTGAGGCCAGATTTGAACCCAGGACCTCCTGTCCCTAGGCCTAGGCTCTCAATCTACTGAGCTACCCAGCTGCCCCCTGTACAAGTATTTATTAAAATTTCATACACTGTGCTCTAGCCAGGGAATATAGAAACCAGAGAAGACCCTTCCCCTGAGAGAGCTTCCTCAGAGGTCCCCTAAAATCGATCCAGTCCAACAAGCAAAAAACATATCAGATAATCTGGGAATAGGCCCTGCAGCAATCAGTCTAGCTCTCATGGAGGAGCTAGACTTTTGAACTGAGTTGTAGAGGAAACGAGATTTTTGATAGGTTAAGGTAAGGATATCAGACATGAGATTACAGCCTGTGCAAAGGGTTGGTGGTGGAAAACTCCCTGTCATGGTTGAGGAACAGTAAGAAGGAACAAATAAGGGGGTGAAGGGGCGGAGGCGAGAGTTCAATCAGAGCCAAATAGAGTGGGTTCTAGAGGCAAGAGGGAGTCTGTTTACTGAGCAAGGGAGTGATATGGTTGGATCCATACTTACTTGGGCAGCTATGTAGAAGATGAACTGGAGAGAGACTGGCTGGCGCTTTACCCACTATCATCTGGGCAAGGGGTGATGAAGTTTGGAACTAGAGTTGTGTGTGTGTGTGTGTGAGTGAGTGTGCGAGGATATTTCTGGAGAGATGATCTACAAAACTGGTTTTGGGGGCCCAGGAAGAGTCGAAGGAGCTGGTCACTGGAGGTGGCTTTTTTTTTTCCTCGAGTGTTAACTTTGAAAATCCCATCACCCAAACCTAGGCTGGGTTTGCTTCGATGGAATTGAATGAGGCTCATCTTGTAGCCTCCTTTTCTCTATTAACTCAGTCTGTTGGTGTGGCTGAGGGTTCAGGAAGAGCCTAAGGAGGGAGTGTTGTAAGAGGGGGCCTCAGGAAGTGGAGAAGAAGGTTTTTGAAGGAAACAGAAATCTCCCTGTGACAGCCACAGGATGGTAAGAGGGTTTAGAAAGTGAAAGCAAAATAAAACCCCAATGAAAGTGTGTTAACGGCTGCCCCTGATATGGGCAGATGAATAGACCAGGCTTTTAACCCCAAATTGCCAGTGGCATTCAATAGGGGGATCTCAGAGGAGGAATTCCACTTTTAAACTAATGTTTGGGTTTCATCTTTTTAGGACTACAATTCTTTTTCGGGCTTAGGAGATAGTACTGTACCGAGTTGTGGCTATGTGGGTATCCCGTAGGGATGTGCAGGAGCAGGGGTGAGAAGGACCCAGGAATGTCTGACCACCACCAGTGATGGTGTCCTAGATGACAGGAAGGGGAAATAACGAGCTAGGGAGGACAGTCCCCAAGAAACCCCCAGGCATCAGCCCCAATGTTTAATAGAAATAGTCTTTGAGACATCCTTCTCATCAATTATTGGGCTAAATGCTGGAAAGATTAAAGAATAGCAACAATAATCCTTGCCTTCTAGGAAGTTACATTCTATTGAGGGTGGGTTAACATGTTAACAAGTATCTACTAGATACATACAGAATAAGGTCTCAACAGCTACAGGGACTGGTAGAGGCCTTCTAAAGAAGTTGGCTAGCACAGAGGATAGAGCACCACCCCTGAAGGTCAGGAGGGCCCTGGGTTTACATGTCGACTCAGGCACTTCCTAACTATGTGACTCTGAGCCCCAATTGCCTGGTCATTACTGCTTTCCTGCCTTGGAATTGCTCTTTGTATCAGTCCTAAGACAGAAGGTTTAAGAGTTTAAAAAACAAAACCAAATAAAAGGGAAGGTACTATTTAAGCAGAATCTTGAAGAAAGCCAAAGATTCTAAAAGATGGTAGTCAGGAGAGATTGTATTCCAGGCAAGGGGCAGAGCCAGCACCAAGGCATGGAGACAGACAATAAGGGGGACAGACCTTAAGAAGGCACAGAGAGTAGTAGGTGTAAGACTAGAAAGGCAGGAAAGGAACAAGTTATAAAGAAGCAGTCAGGGCAGTGTGTATATATATATATATATATATATTCCAGAAGTAATAGGAATCCATGATAGTTCACTGAGCAGAGGCATGGCATAGTCAGACCTGTGCTTTGAGAATAACACTGGCAGTCACATATAGGATGGGCTGGCATGGGCAGAGATAGGAGACGGCTAGAAGGTACATCAAGTCAGGGCACTGGGCCTGGAATCAAGAAGAGCTGGAGTTCAAATCTGGCCTCGGACACTTCCCAGCTGTGAGACTCTGGGCAAGTCACTTAACTCTCTCCGCCTCAGTTTCCTCATCTTTCAGATGAGCTGAAGAAGGAAATGACAACCCAACTGTGTGTTCCTGGGCAAGTCACTTGATCCTGTCTGCCTCAGTTTCCTCATCTGAAAAATGAGCTAGAGAAGAAAATGGCAAACCACTCCAGGGTCTCTGCCAAGAAAACCCCAAATGGGGTCAGGAAAAGTCAGACCCAACTGAAAATGACTGAACAACAGACCAATGACAGAAGTTATTGGCAAAAATCCAGAGAAGATGTGATGAGAGCCTGAACCCCAGACTTTAGATTCAGGATCTTTTCTCTGATCTTGCCCCATCCCTCTTCCTCTCTGTCTCCCAGCTTCTTCCCTGACTACCTTCAGGTCCTACTAAAATCCTACCACCCTTAAGAAGCTATTCTCAGTTCCCTGCTGTGGCGGTGCCTTCCTTCTAAAATGACCTCCAAGTTATCCTCTGTATATCTTGTTTGAACATTTTTGGTTTTGAGGTGTTTCTCCTGTTAGACTGTGAACTCTTTGAGGGCAAAAATTGTCTTTTCCATTTCTTAGTATCTTTAGTGCTCAGCCCAATGCTGAGCTCATAACAGATGCCTACTAAATGCTTCCTGACAGACCAACATCTAGACCTGTGTGACTACACGTCAGTCATTGGATCTTTGGGAGCCTGTTTTTTTTTTTTTCTTGGTAAAATGAAAGCATTTGATTGGATAGCCAAAAGGATGACCTTCCTTCCCCAAGATCTTGTGAGCCCATCTAAGCTTTTCCACTTTTCCCCTGTGGATTTGCTTGGTTCCAGGGCACTAAGGAGCATTCAGCTGGACTCACTTCCTCTGCCCTCATTCATAGTGCCCATTGCCCCTGGAAGTGACCAGTGTAGAATGCCCCAGGTGGTTGTTGGAGAGAGAATTCTTGTCAGACCTTCTGTTCATCCACCCTCCTCCTGCCTCTTCTGACATCCTTGGAGAACTTGGGATGGAAAGTAATTTTAGTAGGAAAGAAAGCAGTGCCAGGAGGGACCCTTCATCTTTCCATCCTGCTATGTGTATGTGACCCTGGGCAAGTTAGTTTCTTTCTCTGAGCCTCAAATTGCCAAATTTCCTCATCTGTAAAATAGAAATGATAATAACTAGTGGTGGGGTTTTTGTGTGCTTTTCCTTGGAAAAGAAAAAAGAGCCTGGGCAATCCTCCTGGATAAAGACCTTGTCTATGATCTCCTCAAGGCTATTAAACTCCCTAGCTCTCTATCATTCCTTGCTCAGCCTGTACTGGGAACAACAGGGATCCAGTGAATCTTGGCAGTGAGACCTCTGCCTTCAATGACCCTGCTTTTCTACTCTTCCCTACCCCTCTTTTTGATAAAGAAGGAACATTCCACCTCCCTCTGAAGAACAAAGGAGATGACTCCCTGATTTACAATGAGAACGAGGTTGAGTCCTGAAAGACAATGGTTAATGCAAAGAAAGTACCTGGGTTTGGATCCCAGAAATTAGTAAGCCTCATCTTCCTAAGAGATTTGACTATCAGATTTGTCTTTCAGCCCACAAAAAAGGTCATGTTGCTATTCAGGAAATGGTGGACACCCTTAAATGGGCTTGGGTTGTCCCTCTGTGTGCTCTTCTTGCCATATGTGTCAGTCTTATTACCAACATGCCTTTAGGAAGCTTATATTGGTGTTGCCCTTTAGTTGATATCCCTTTTGAGCACCTCTAAATTGGTGATATTAATATGCCTAAATCAGGTATTTTTAAGCATTGCCT
Source organism: Gracilinanus agilis (assembly GCF_016433145.1). Taxonomy (NCBI): domain Eukaryota; kingdom Metazoa; phylum Chordata; class Mammalia; order Didelphimorphia; family Didelphidae; genus Gracilinanus; species Gracilinanus agilis. The sequence goes on from NC_058130.1 coordinate 754,378,527, forward strand.
TGTCATTGTTTGACTGTTTACTAGATGGAGTTGAGGCCTTCCCTTCCTCTAGGGCCACAGCAGCTTTTGTAGCCAAAATCTCCCTTAAGAAATTGTTCCTAGATTTAGACCTCCAGCATTCATTGATTCAGACAAAGGGATTCACTTACAGGGTCTATTCTTTTTTTTTTTTTTGGTTGGTTTTAACACATTCTTTCCATTTTAGAATCAATACTGTATATTGGTTCTAAGACAGAAAAACAGTGAGGGCTAGGAAATGGGGGTGAAGTGACTTGCCCAGGGTCACACAGCTAGGAAACAGACTTTGTTCTTCCCCAAATTCATTCCTATTTTGGGTGATACCTGTCTGCTAAACCGCATGCCACCCTTAAAGCTCAGGTCAGGTTAAAAGAATGTATAGGGAACATAAAACTATGTTTGGCAACTTTATACCCAAATTCTACCTTAAATTGACAGATGCTTTTCCTCAGGCTCTCTTCTACTTGTGTACAAATTTGTGTCACTTTTTTTTTTAAACACTTACCTTCCATCTTGGAGTCAATACTGTGTATTGGCTCCAAGGCAGAAGAGTGGTAAGGGCTAGGCAATGGGGGTTAAATGACTTGCCCAGGGTCACACAGCTAGAAAGTGTGAGGCCAGATTTGAACCTAGAACCTCCCGTCTCTAGACCTGGCTCTCAATCCACGGAGTTACCCAGCTATCCCATTGTGTCACCTTTTGAAATACCCACTTATTAAGTGTTTAGCTGTGTTTTCAGGCACAATGGAAACAGAGGCAGAAATAAAAGAGGCCCTACTCTCAGAAAGCTTCTTTTCTAGCTGGGGAGATAACATATATATATGTAAAAGTCATTTTATGCCAAGGCTTCAGCATCTGGGAAGGCTTTTGAAAGGCCTTCTTTGGAAAGGTGGTGTTTGAGATGAGCTCAGAAGGGATCTGTGGATTTAAAGAGGTGGAGATGAAGAGGAGAGGGCATTCTAGGCAGGTTCAAAAAACCCAGAGACCCAACTTGGAAGGTAAGGAATAGCAAGAAAGCTGGCTTGGCTGGATGGCAGAGTGTGTGAAGGGGAGCAGTGTTAAGTAAGGCTCAAAGGAAAGGCTATAGCCAGCTCTTGGAAGACATTAGATGCCAATCCAGGCCAGGGCTTTGCTTTCTTATTGAACTAATTTATACAACACATCAAAGGGTTTATACTGAGGTCTCTCTGTGCTTGGGCGTACATACATGCATGTGCCAGTTCCCTTTAGAGAAGTAGTGTGGAGTAATGGAAAGAACTCTTGACTTTAGTGTCTCAGGTGTTGGGTTCAAGGTTGGTTGGTTGGTTGGTTGTTGTTTTTAAAATCTTTACGGGACAGAACCAGACAGAGAAGGTACATAGACCTATCTGATCTCTGCCAAATTACCTTCTAAAAAACAATGAAATAACACCTCAGAATAAATTTTGGAGCAACATAACCTACAAAAAGACAAAGTGAAGTAATTTTTTTAGCCCTAAACAATATAAAAAGCTGGCACAAGACATCTAGTGCACTGGAAGGGAGGTGGAGCACAAAGCAGCATACCAGGGCAAGTCTCACCTCAGCAGTGTTCCCTGGGTACAGCTGAAACATTGACTTTCTTGTCTTCTTCTGAGTTTATGTTTTGGTCTCCCTTGTTACCAAAATAACAAAAAGGCTTCTGGAGCTCTCCAACACAGATGTTAAGGGGTTTTGGACAACCACATGGATCTTTTTGCTGGTTCTGGGTATAAGATTGCCCATAATCAAATCCAGTTAGCAGTCCCGAGGAGAGGTTTCAGGGTGAGGAGAAATACTAGCAGACTCTAGCACTTGCAGCCACAGGGGAGCAGGGGACCCTGGTCACATCTCCAAGGGGGTAAAAGAGTGATTGTAGTTACCCCCAGACCAGAGCACAGGCCCAGAGAGTATTAAACACACTCTCCTTAAGTCATACCACCTTGTGAGAACTGAAAGCATATAAATCCTTAGCTTTGAAGGCAACTGCCCAAAGCACCTGAAACTTGGAATAGTGCTCCTTTTACTACAGTTACGGTTCCCAACTTTAACAGTTTTTTAAACTAAAAAAGAAAAAAGAACAGAAAATGAGCAAACAACAACAAAAGAAAGTAGAAAGTTATTTTGGTAACAAGGGAGACCAAAACATAAACTCAGAAGAAGACAAGAAAGTCAATACTGCTGCATCCAAAGCCTCCAAGAAAAAGATGAATTGGACCCAAGCCTAAAAAGAATTAATAAGGGAGCTCAAAAAGAATTTTAAAAATTCAATAAGAGGTAGAAGAAAAATTGGGAAAAGAAATGAGAATGTTACCGGAAAAATCATGAAAAAAGAGTCAACAGCTTGATAAAGGAGGCACAAAAAATACTGAAAAAAATAATACTTTAAAAAACAAAATAGGCAATTGGTAAAAGAGGCATAAAAATCCAGTGAACAGAACAATTTCTTAAAAAGCAGAATTGAATAAATGGAAAAAGACAGACAAAAAGAACTGAAGGAAAAAATTTCTTAAAAGGCAGAATTGGCCATATGGAAAAAGTTTCAAAAACTCACTTTACAGAGTAGAATTGGCCAAATGGAAAAGAAGGTACAAAAGTTTACTCAAGAAAATCATGTCTTTAAAATGAGAATTGGGCAAGTGGAAACTAATGACTTCATGAGACATCAAGAAACAATTAAACAAAGTTAAAACCCTCACCATCTGTCTTAGAATCAAAACAAAGTATCAGTTCCAAGGCAGAAAAATGGTAAGGGCAAAGGCAGTTGGGATTAAGTGACTTGCCCAGGGTCACACAGCTAAGAAGGCCAGATTTAACCCCAGGACTTCCCTTCTCCTCTAACCTATCTAGCTGCCTCTTGGGTTCAATTTCAGACTGTTTCTCTGCTTGCTGCTATGTGAGTGAGTGATCTAACTTCTCTGGGTGCCAGGTGAGCTCTGAGGTCCCTTCGCTCTTAGCTTTTCACCTTTATGAAATAAGCTTCTTGGGGGAGTTGTCTCTTGAAGAGAAATCATGATACTTTTTAGAAACTTCTATGTGATAAATAGGGGCAGCTGGGCTAGCTCAGTGGATTGAGAGCCAGGCCTAGAGACTGGAGGTCCTAGGTTCAAGTCCGGCCTCGGACACTTCCAGCTGTGTGACCTTGGGCAAGTCACTTGACCCCTATCACCCACCCTTACCACTCCTGGGCTAAGGACGGTCCCTAGCCCGGATGAAAAAGGGGGAGGGTTGGGTGTGGGGCTAGCAACCCCACCCTGTAAAAACTACATCTGCTAAAGAAACTGCAATCTAAAGTAGGGACAGCTGGGCTAGCTCAGTGGATTGAGAGCCAGGCCTAGAGACGAAAGGTCCTAGGTTCAAATCCAGGCTCAGACACTTCCCAGCTGGGTGACCCTGAGTGACCCATTGCCTACTGGTTGTGGCCCTATGCTCCTAGAATGGAGTCCCAGGATAAAAAAAAAAAAAATGTGATAAATGCTCTCTCTTTGAGCTCGTGTAGAACTGTGTAGAAGGGTGTAGAACTGTGTAGAAGGGCTCCTCAGAAGAAAAAGGTATCCATGAGAGTAACATTAATAATTTCCTTAAGAGAAATCTTGAGCTTTTTCTTTGTTAGGCCCCTTCTTCCCTGCCCTGGAGTGTTTCTCAACTGAATCCTAGGGTTTGGCTTACTACCAGCTTAGATGTAATAGAAGCATCCAGCCTTTGTGACATCTTTACAAACTTTAAAATAAATGTTTCTCTCCCCCCCCCCCCAGCATCAATGTGCCCCCACCTATCTCCTCCCCCCATCCCCATGCCCTATTAATAGCTCAGCTTTTTTAAGCTGATAAAATCAGACAAGTAGGAAAATAATAAATAAAATCAGCATCCTTTTATTACTTGCTCAGCAGAAATCATCATTTATATTGGGCAAGTTGCCATTTGCAAATGTCCTGGCTTTCTGAGGTGTGGGAGATTTCTGCCACCTACACAAAGCCAGCTCTTCTGCAAGGCTTAGAGGATATTCAAAGAACCTTAGAATGACCTGATTTGGAGCTGACCATAGAGTTTGGAAATGCCATAAACTGGTGTTTAAACCCAGACTGTTTCAATTTCCAAGGCCCAAATACCATTTTCCCAGCATCTGGCCATCAGAACCAGCTAAGACAAGGACTCCTACTCATCCATGAACTTCTTGGCTTAGAGGATAAAAGGCTCTTTTAAAATCCCTTTTAAAGGTTCCAAGGCAAAAGAGGAGTGGCAAGGGCTAGGCAATTGGGGTTAAATTGCCCAGGGTCATACAGTTAGGAAGTGTCTGATGGCAGATTTGAACTCAGGACCTCCCATCTCTAGATCTGGCTCCACTACCTAGCCCCCTTTTAGTATTAAATTTCAAGATAGAAAAATGGTAAGGGCAAGACTATTAGGGTTAAATGATTTTTCCCAGGGTTATACAACTAGGACGTGTCTGAGGCCAAATTTGAACCCAGAACCTGTCTCTAGGTCTGGTGTTCTAATTACTGAGACAATTAGCTACGCTAGCAGGCTAATTTTAAGAATCAAGATGACCTGGGTTTGTGTTTCTCACTTCTGACATGTGCTGGCTATGTGACTATAGACAAGTCACTTGCCTTCTTAGTGTCTCAGGGAGCTTAAAGGGTTTGCCTTTTTCTTAATCCCAGTAGAATCACAAGCTTACCCTTTGGCACAGGAGACAGCAAATCTTTTCTTAGAAGGCAGGCATAACTCTGACGCTTGTGTGACCATGGACAGTTTGCTTCACCTGCATTTGGACTCAGTGACCTCTGAAGTCCCTTCTGCCTCCGAATAGCTGACCCTATGAGTGTTCTGAGATTCGTAGACTACTTATATGTTAGAGGGTCACCTGTCTAATGTTGCACTATTATCTGTGCAAAACACACAGGGGGATGAGCAAAGTGCCACAGGAAATCTGCAGTCATCTGTGGGGTCATTTTCATGTAGGAGAAGGGAGGGAGGACTTCTTGGATGAGGCAGGATTTGACCTCAGCTTGGTCCATGAACAACTAGATTGACATAGAGTGGTGTGTGGACACCTGCCGGGGCTGAAGGAGTCATTTCAAGCCTAGAGGACTTGTCAGCAAAGAACTGTAGTTTAGAGAATTGAAGCCATCTCTAAGTTGAGTGACCTGTCCCTCACTGGAGGTCTTGGAGCAAAGCATGGATTGGCCACTCATCAGGGGTGTCATCAAAGGGGATTCTCTCCTTTGAGGCTAGCTTTCGTATGGTTTGGACAAGGTGTGCCCTCTACTATTCATACCAGCTCTGAGATTCCATAACTCCAGAGAGGAAAGAATTGAGTATGGGGCGCATGAGTGGGTCAGAGTGAATTATAAAATAATCTTGCAACTGGAAGAAAATAAGCTTTAATGAAGTGCCTACTATGTGTCAAGTGCTTTGCAAATAATATCCCATTTGATCCTTCTCATAATAACACTGTGGGGCTGGTTTACAGTTAAAGAACCTGAGGCAAACAAAGGTTTAAGGAATTTTCCCAGGGTAGTGTTTGAGACCAGATTTTAATTCAGGTCTTCCCAATTCTAAACTCAGTGATCTATCCATTGCATTCAAGGGCATGCACACACACATGTGGGGGAGTGGGAGAGAGCTAGATTGTAGAGGACCTTGAAAGCCAGAAATCAGGCATTGACTCTTTATTGGATGAAGTAGAAAGAGGCACATGGACACATGAATATATATTATTTATTTTAAAATAAAACATTTCCTGACTATGCCTTAAGAGAGTCCAGTTAGGCTGCTCACCAAAAAGGTCCTCCAACACCTAACTGGGTACTCTTTCCATTGTATCTGGCTCTTACTTGGGCAGGAGCCCCAACAATTATAAACTTTAGTGTGTAGGAGGTTTCATAGGAGTGATGGCTAGAGCACTAAGCTTGGGGTGAGGAAGACTCGAATTCAAATTCTCCCTCTGAAACTTCCTAGGGAAGAAATTTACTTCATCTCTTAGCCTCAGTTTCCTTATCAGGAAAATGCCTACCTTCTGGAGTTGTTGAAAGACTCATGAGAAAATGGCTCAAGTGCTTTTTGTAAACTATTTTTTTTAAACCAATATCCTTAAAAAAGATTTTAAACTAAACAAAACCCCAGATAACAGACTGTCACTATTTACATATACATTGTATCACCAAAGGTAGAGAATCTGCTAGAAACTGGAAATTTCTGTTAAACAGACCTTGATTTCTTTCTTTCTTTTTTTTAAAATTACATGATGAGGTCAGCATGTAACTTTCAAAACTATCCTGCTTGTCTGTGCTTCTTTCTGGCCCTTTTACTCTCTTTGTGAACTTTGTATATGTTATTTATTATTATTAATTGACCATTCCTGGCTGTGAAGTTTATTTGGGGACTCTGCCCCCTTGGACTTTCAAACTGATCAGTTTACAGGCACTAATCATAGTCCATTGTTTTTTGTTGTTTGTAAGCTCACTTTCCATCTTCGTTGGTGGAGTAGGAAGTGTATTGATGATGTAGGGCCCTTTTTGGTCATTTTCCTCCTGGTGTCATCGATGTGGACTTTGTAATGCTGGTTATAGATAGGAAGGAGAGGGAAGAGGGCCAGTGGGAGTGGGGGGACTCAGTGTAGCAGAGTGGTCAGGGGTGACTTGGATTAGATTGTCATTAGCTACATTGATAGTGGACAGGGCAGTCATACTCCATGGACTTCAGTCTCATCATCTGTAAAGTGGGGATCATATTCCCAGTATAACTTTGCTTTCTTCATAGGGCTGTTGGACAAATTACACGAAATAATGTGTGTAAATTACACTTTGTATACCATATAACATTCTATAGATTCAACTGTTAGAGTGATTAGCATTCTTTTTAGAGGCAGAGAGTGGGGTTGTGGGAAGAGGGCCAGACTTCAGTTTTTTCATCTGCAAAATAGAGATTCAAGTCTTTTATAAACTGGCTGGGTCACCACTGGGCAAGTCAGATGCTAATCTCTTGGTTCCCCAAGGCAAACCTGGAAAACTAAAGTTGCAGAGCACTGGTTATATGTATTGGTAACTGTGGTTCAGTGATTCTAAGTGTGTCCGATTCTTTATGCCCCAATTTGGGGTCTGCTTAGGAAAGATACTGGCTTACCATTTCCCTTCTCTGGCTCATTTTATAAATGAGGAAACTGAGGCAACTCTAGAGGTAAGTGACCTGGCCAGGATCACACAGCTAGGAAGTGTCTGAGGCCAATCATCTTCCTGACTTCAGGCTTGGCACTCTAGCCACTGTGCCACCTAGCTACTGAGCATTAGTAAAGGGAGCTTTTTTTTTTTTTTTTTAAATTGGGAGTTCCCTGGGCCAAGAAAATCACAGGTTCAGGCCAAGAGAGTCCCTTATTTGTAGTTAACATCCTGGTACATCTGAGACACTCAGCGAGGAGAGAAGCTGAATTTATTGGTGACAAAGGGGCAGCTTCTTGGGTTGCCCACCAAATCAGTTAATATGTGCCTTTACTCTACCCTTTTGGTAATCTGGTGTTAAAATCATAGCATCTCATGACCTAGGAGGAACCTTAGAGATGGTCCAATTCCCCTCTTTTTACAGATGATCTATAGAGAATAGATTGGTCTAACCTCACACGGCAGAGTTGAGGCTGGAATCTGGGTCTTAACATTTTGCCAATTGTTCCTTGAACTGTGTCTTACTTGGCCAAAGACTTTTGAGATTCAATTAAATTCATTCATAAATATTTGTTGAATGAATAAGTGAATGAGAGTAATAAAAAGACACTGACTTGGCAGTCGGAACACACTGACTCACTCCTTGCTGAGGCTGAGGCATGTGGGTTCAAATTCTGGCCTGCCTCCTAGTTTCTCGTGTGACCTTTGGGCATCTCTGGAAAATGGAGGTGATAACACATGAACGGCCTACCTCAGGAGGTTGTCATTTGAGAAAGCTGTATATTGTAACTTCAAACTGCTATAGAAATGGGAGCTCTTATGAATGGAAAAACCTTTCAGAAATAGTCCTGCATTCCCCTGTTCTCTTTATTGATAGGAATAGTTTTCTTGCCCCGTCCTCCACTTGTTTTGACTAATTCTTATGGCTTGCTGATCTGAAGGATAGGGATTTCCCACTTGCCTCTCTATTTGTACCTGGTGAGTGGCACCATATAACTGAGCAACAAAGAGAAACAATGTGGGGGCCCCCGAGTGGATGCTGGGGAGTTTTAGGAGCCTTAAATCACCCTGTTTTGAGAGGTGAGTTTGGGTTATTAATCTAGATCTCAAAGCTTGATAGGACCTGAGAAGCAGAATTCTAGAATACGGAATGTCAGAGCTAGAAGGAACCTTGTGCTGTGGGTTATCTTGTCTCGTCTGACCCCTTCATTTTCCAGGAGAGGAAAATAAGGCCCATTGAGGTTGAGTGCATTGGGACATTGGTAGATTGTGCAGGGAAACTTTTATTAAGTCATTTTGAAATCCACCTTTTCCCCCCTCCCTTAGCCCAAGAAGCCTGTCTTTATGACAAAGGAAGAAGCAAAAGCGTTGGGTAGAACTGACAGTTCCATCCAGGGCATGAAGCATTCTGTATCCTTTGTACTCCCATCTTCCCAGTGAAAGGGAGGAAGTGGCTTTCCTCATTTCCACCCCTAGGTAGGCTTGGGTATTGGGATTTACACAGAATTCAGTTCTATTTGTTTCTGGCTTGTTCTGTCTTCTCGGAACTCCTCATCGCTTCTCACTCTGCAACAATATTCCATGAAGTGCCTGTGACCCCATTCATGGAGCTCTTGCCCAACAGCGTGGCATTCACTCTGTCTCTAGTTTACAGAGGGTAGATCAGGCCTTGGATTAGACTGATGGGACCAGGCAGCTTCTCCAGAGCAAGGAGCAAGGCATGATTGTCTACAAAAGCGTCCTGGTGGATGCAGATGTCATTCGGGTTGATCTCTGGGTCCCTGGTCCCTCTCATGCTTCCTTTATGAATCGGCCTGTGTGCGTGCCGCCTGCTTACTCAAGCTGAAAGCCCAGGCCATGACCCACCGGGCCCTCCTGTCATCACCCATCCCTGAGAGGCTGCCTTTGGAACAGAGACAATGGATAGGGTGACCTGTGGCCCAGGCAGGCCAGCCTCTAGGTGTGCTGAATGGTGCGGTGCTGAAGGGTGCTGGTCACTGCAGGAACAGGCCCTTTTGTATTGAAATTTTGGATCTGAAAGTTTTTTGGGAACATCCCTCCCATCATTACCCCTTGAGCTTAGACTAATCATCATCCTATTTTAAAGAAGAAGAAAATGGAGATTTGGGAGTGACTTGGCCAAGGTTATGGATAGGCCATCTTCTGTGTTGGAGGGGTGGAGGGGAGAACCAGTGCCATCTCCCTATCTCCTTTGGCTGGCACTTAGGGCAGCTGCAGAAAAGAGGGGCTTTTCAGGAGGAGAAGCGAGGGTACCCTTGGGCTGGACAGAGAATGGCTACTTTGGGCCTCCCTTGGTCCACTTGTGGCTCGGGCTCATCACCTTCCTGCAGCTGGTTGGCAGCTGGGGTTTGGGTCAGGCTCCCCCTTTCCCAGAAAGACCTGTCCTTCCGGATAAATGTGGGAAGGGAGGGGCTAGAGGGACAGTCTCAGACCCTGGGGCGATCACTGACCCCTCTGACCATTGCTGAGGAGCCCCCAGCGAGTTGTCACCCTGCCCGATGCCAGGCTAAGTTTCTGAGTTGGGGGACAAGTTCGTGGCCCGGGGTGGGTGGTGTCGAGCCCAGCAATACTACCCGATGGTGTTCCGAGGGGCCCCGGGCATTGACGGAGGCAAGTCCCCCGAACCAACGCTATGTGTTATCCCCGGAGAGCGGGACTCGGAGCCCGTCGGACGGCCCCGTTCTCGAGTGTCGCGTCTCCATCCACCACGGAGCGTGGCCGAATCCCGCCCGGCGCGCGGCCCAGCGTCTGGGCGGGGGCGGGGATGGGATCAGGATAGGCTCTGCCCCCCCTCCCGCGGCGGCCGCGGCCGTCCGTGGGCCATTGGACCACACAAAAGACCCCACCCCAGCCCCGGAGTGCAATTCCGGGAGCGGCAGCCGCCCCGCGTGTGCACCCCGGGCTGCGCGCGGGGCACGCCCCCACGCCGCCCCCATCCCAATCCCTGCGCCGCCCGCCCGCCTGCCGGCCCGCCGGGGAGGGGCTCGCGGGG
>NC_058130.1:754392766-754416055 GCF_016433145.1 Gracilinanus agilis
GGTGGGGGGTGGGGTGGGGCGGGGGGGGGCCGGCCCCTTCCTGGCTCGGCTCATGAATATGCATAAGGCCCCCTCCCGCCCGCCCCCCGTGCGCGAGTGTGTGTGAGTGTGCGAGAGTGTGAGGAGCCAGCGGAGCCGGAGGAGCCCAGCGGCCGCGGCCCGGGCTCCCTCCCTCCCTCCCGCGGTGCAGCGGCGGCGGCGGCTCCTCCCGCCATGCCCGGGAGCCCGAGCCTGGGCCCACCATGAGCCATGGCCATGTCCGTGAGCGCCGAGGAGGACGACTATGAGGAGCCGGAGCACGACCAGGTCGGCCCCGGGCTGTGGGGGGCAGGCGGCCGCGCAGGGCCGGGCTGGGGCCCCGCTGCCGCCGCCAACAAAGTTTGAGGCGCCCGGCGCGGCCCGGCCCGGGGGCGGAGGGAGGCGGGCGGGTGGGGGTGCCGCGGGGCCGCCCCTGGGGCTCTGCTCTAGAGCTGGGCCTGGGGGAGGGGAGGGGGCGTGTGCGCGGCGGAGAGTGTGCGCGCGGGGAGGAGGCCCGGCCCGAGACAATGTGAGCCCCGCTGGGCACCGCTCCCGAAGTTAGCGATCCCGGGGAGCGCATGCAGCGCCGCCCGGGGGCCGGAGGCACGGAGGCTGGGCCAGGCTGCGCCGCCGAGCGGAACCGAGCGGCCCCGGCACTTCCCCAGCCACCCTTCTCCCCCTGTCAGTCTCGCGGCCGCCGGTCTATCTGTCAGGCTGCAAAGTTGCGCCGGGACCGCGGCCTCCCGCTGTTGGGGGTGGTGGGGTGCGGGGTTCGGCGGTCGTGAGCCCTGACCGGGATTGCCCTGCCCGTACTTTTTCCTTTGGTGGGGAGGGGACAGGACAGGAAGGGGCTCCAGCCTGGGCCACAGGGGGGTGGGGAAGGGGGGGGGGAGATTGAACTCTCTAAGAGAAGCCGAGATGCTCGAAACGTTGGCAGGACTGGTTGCAGGAAACTGACTCCAAGACCGCATTAATTGGCCTTAATTTGATCTATAAGGAAAAACCGTCTCTCTAGGGGCCGAGAGGAGGGAAGTGGGGGGAGGGGAGCCGGCCGGCCAAAGAGAAATGCCTGTAAAACAAAGCCGGGGGTGTATTTACAACTGGAACTGACTTCCAGGATTTCGGCGGGGTGTGTATGTGCAAGTGTATTTTCCTTTCCTGAAACAGATTGGGTTTTAAGGGAGGGGAAGAAAGTTCAGGTTTTATGAAGTAATCTGTAAAATAATATCAGAAACATGTGGTACAGATTATGTCTGTGACTCTAGAGGAGGCATTCGAGTCCTAGACGGGGAAGTAGGCATGGAATTGCCTGGTGATTTTTCAGTTTTTCAGTAAGAACTGCAGCCTTGGGCTGATTGGAGAGAAGATGCTGGCCAGAATGGATGGGGCTCTGATCATGAAAGGCAGGAGAGGAAATGGAATCGTTGTGTATGTAATAGCCACCCTTACCTGCAGAGCAGCGAGCCAGGGTGCCTCTCTAGGTATATAGATCATCTGCCGAGTTTCTTTGGAGTTGGCCTGATGGAGCCACAGGGGCTTATACCCTTCTTATCCATTTGCAGGTCACTGTGGCCACTGGGGCTGGGCCAGAGGGAGGAGTGTCCCTGCCCAGCTTGGAGCCTGCCAACTTTTGACAAGCTGATCATCAAGAGTAGCCCAGAGAGAGATGTGACCAGCTTATTTAGTCAGATGTCTTAATTTTGATGAAAAATGTTGCACCTGTAGCTTTGATTGGCACCTGATTTCAGTGGCAGTGGATTTCATTTCCTTTTATATAAAGTGAGTGGATAAGACCTAGGTGTGCCAGTAAATGTTTAACAACCAACTCTCTAAAACCCATACACTCCCCCTCCTTTTTTTTTTTTTTTTTAAACTCAATCTTCTGTCTTAGTATCAATTTTAAGACAGAAGAGCAGCAAAGACAGGCAATTGGGGTTAAATGACTTGGTCAGGATCACACTATTAGAGTGTTGAGGCCATATTTGTACCCAGGTCCTTCTACTCCTGGTATGGTGCTCTATCCACTGAGCTACCCTTGCTGCTCCAAACATACACACATTTTAAAAAAAACCAACCCATACTTTCTGTCTTAGATTCAATACTAAGTATCAGTTCTAAGGCAGGAGAATGCCAAGGATTGGGCAATTAGCGTTAAGTGACTTGCACAGGGTCACACAGCTAGGAAGAGTCTGATGCCAGATTTGAAGCCAGGATATAAATCCTATATACTTTTGAGTTTAATCTTGATTAATAGCATTTTGTCTCTCATTCTCTTAAGCCTACACAATCAACAAAACAATTCAAGCCATGATTTGTCTTTTTTTTTTTTTTTGAGATGCTAGTGCTTACCCTGAAATTTTAACAATTGAGAGCTTGTTCCCCCTGATTGGACTGAGGCCCCTTCTAGCTCTAAACCTATGACCCTAGTACAGAATTTGATATCAGAGTCAGTCAGTAAACATTTATTAAATATCTACTATGTTCCAGGATACAAAGCAAGGCAAAGGACAGTCCCTTCTCTCAAGGAGCTCAGTCTACTAGGGATATCACCATGAAAACAACTGTGCCTGTGGTGAGATTTATTCAAGATAAATTGTAGGTCAGCAGAGGGAAAGCTCTAGAATTAGGGTGGGAGGCTCACTGCTTACCATGGAAGTTGGGATTTTAGCTGGCCCTGGAAGGAAGCCTGAGAACCACCTCCTGACAGCCAATGAGAATGCCAGGCCTGGGGCACTCTTCTCTTACTCACTACTTATATTTTTAATTAAATCACTCATCCTAGCCGGTGCCTCTGAGAGCTCTTTTGTAAACATGAAGGGATTAGACTAGAGAAGGGGCAGGGACCACATGATAGAGATCTTCAGGTATTTGTTCTTGAACTTTTGTTCTTTTTTCACCTGAAAGGGCTGAACCAGGAGTCAGGAAGAGAGGAAGAAGGACCAGAGAAGCAATAATGTTTAGGGTAGATGTGAGGAAAGACTTCCTGGCAGCCACAGTCATGTAGGCGTGGAATAGGCTGCCTCATATGTGGTATATGGAGCTTGGGGTTAGGAACATCTGGGTTCAAATCCCCACCTCAGGTGTTTAAAAGCTGTATGATGCCTGGCCCAGATCACAACTTCTCTGAGCCTTAGATTCCTTAACTGTAAAAAAAGGATAATAATAGCACAATAATATCACAGGAGGTCGTTTTGAGAGCCTATATGTAAGATGTTTTAAATTACCAGAGAGAGGGGAGCAGCAAGGTAGCTCAGTGGGTAGAGAGCCAGGCCTGGAGTGGGGAGATCCTGGTTTCAAATGTGGCCACAGACATTGCTTGGCTGTGTGACCTTGGCCAAGTCACTTAACTCCCATTGCCTAACCCTTACCACTCTTCTGTCTTAAAAGTTGTTACCAAGACAAAAACTAAGGGTTATTAAATAAGAAAATAAATTGTTAGCGAGGCATATGTCCTAGTGGTTACAAGATTAGGTTAGGGGTCAGAAAAACCTGGTTTCAAGAAGGATTCCTTGCTCAAGATGTGACTTTAGGCCTCATTTTGTCACTTACTTTGCTGGGTTTCTGGGAAGATGTTAAAATCAAAATCATACATAGACCTAGCATTAGAAAGACTATCTGAAGTCATCTAGTTCAAATCCTTCATTTTCCAGATGAGTAAACTGAGGCCGAGAAAAGTTTGAAGTTTGGGGGGGCCAAGGTTTCAGAGCTAGCAAGAAGCAAAGGGACAATTCTTGTCTATGTCTTGTGCCTTAAAAGATTGCGTGTGGGGGAGGGGGGGCGGCAGCTGGGTGGCTCAATGGATGGAGAGCCAGGCCTAGAGATGGAAGGTCCTGGGTTCAAAACTGGCCTCAGATACTTCCTAGCTGTGTGACCCTGGGCAAGTCACTTAACCTCCTTTGCACAGACCTTACTGCTCTTCTGTCTTGGAACCAATATACAGTATTGATTCTAAGCTGGAAGGTAAGGGGGGTGGGGCAGGAGAGATTGTGGTTAAAGAGTGCTGTGTGGTCATGAGCTTCCCATTGGGAAAGTATAGAGAGAATTCTCAATGGGTTGGGGCTTGGCTGAGTGATAGACCCCATCTAGGGCAGCAGGATTGGGCTAGATGTTGAGCCATCCCATAGGTGGCCTGGGTTCCTCCTCTTCTGGAGGTCTTCAGGCTGAGGTGGGGGAAGGCCCAGAAGAGCATCCCTGGGCCTCTGAAAGCAGGTGAGGTGTGAGATGCTCAAGTTTGAGGGGGCTCTTGGGTTCTTTTGCATTTGTTTACTGCCTGATGGCGGTGCAGAAAACACCAGAGCCATGATGGTGCTGTGAGATGCATTTTCCTAAGAATGGACAGGGGCAGCTGGGTGTCTTGGTGGATAGAGAGCCAGACCTGGAGATGGGAGGTCCTGGGTTCAAAAGTGGCCTCAGACACTTCCCAGGGCAAGTTACTTCACCTCCATTGCCTTGGAACCATTCTAAGACAGAAAGTAAGGGTTTAAAAAAGAATGGTCATACTGGCCCAGGTGTTCTTCTTTTCCCCTGTACTTGGAATTTCATTGGTCCATTTCCTCTGAATGAGGAAACTCCCCCCTATCAATGCAGATAGACATAGCTGCTCTGAAATTTAGTTTGTGAATGGGTCAGAGGTAGGACTCAAACCTACATCTTCCTAGAAAAGGTATGCGGGCTCTTTAGCCACAATGTCTCTGCATCCCTTATAATCATAGTAGCAGGCATTCATATAACACTTTAAAGTTTGCAAAGCAATTTGCAGGCCATATGGAGTTTGAGACTCATAACAGTCCCAACAGCTAAACTCCCATTTTACAGGTGAGAAAACCAAGCCTCCTAGGGGTCAAATGACTTGCCCTTTGTCCTGGGGCTAGTAGCACCTGTTCTGTTTGAAGTCTGAACCCTCAGGCTTCTTGGCTGCTGGCCCACTAGGTTCTCCTCTTTCTCCTGCTTGTTTTGCTCCTTGCTGCCCCTCAAGCCTTTAGTCATCCTAGTGAGTCTCCAGGAACTTCTTTGCACCCCAGCAGTTCTCCAGTCCCATTCCAGCTTGGAAAGGAAGACTCTTAACAGGACCTCTTGAGCAGTGGTTCAGCCTCTGGAGCCCTTTTAGCAGGCATCTTTAGATGGGGGAGGCCAAGGGAGGTCAAAGATGGGGATGTTCTCTCCCTCCCCAACTTCCCCCCTCCACACACATGAGCTTTTCTTGCTTTAATGTGTTGTGGTCACCACCATAGAACAGCAGGTTTTTCCAAATGGTCATCGCCATGCCTTTCGACTCAACAAGGGCTCCTCTTTCCCCTCTCTCTGTCCTTTCCAGCCTGGGGCCTCCTCTGTGGAGCAGCAGCAAACTGGGACAAGCTAGGTATGGCCTTCACTCTTGGAAGAGAGATCAAAGGATCAACCAGGCAGTCAACAAATATTTATAAAAAGGTTCCAGGCCCTGGGAAGCCCCTGCCCTTGAGGAGTTACATTCTTTTTTTTCCAATGCACTTTTTTTATTTTATTTTTTTATTTTTTTTATTAGACATTTATTAATATTCGTTTTTTAATCTGTTTACATACTTTATGCCCCTACTTTCCCCTTCACCCCCTGCTCTCCCCCCACCCATGGCCAATGCACATTTCCACTGGTTGTAACATGTGTCCTTGTTCAGGGTCTATTTCCCATTCATGTCCGCCTCAGCCCATGCATTCAAGCAATTGTTTATCTTATATGTTTCCTCTCCTGCAGTCCTTCCTCTGAATGTAGGTAGCATCTTTACCATAAATCCCTCAGAGCTGTCCTGTGTCATTGTAGTGCTGCTGGTGCAGGAGCCCATTACATTTGATTTTACCATAGTATATCAGTCTCTGTGTACAATGTTCTTCTGGCTCTGCTCCTTTCGCTCTGCATCACTTCCTGGAGGTCTCTCCAATTTGCATGGAATTCCTCCAGTTTATTATTCCTTTTAGCACAATAGTATTCCATCACCCGCATATACCACAATTGAGGAATTACATTCTAAAAGGGAAAAGACTTCTGTCTTCCCTGGATAGAACGAGGATTTATTTGCTCTCTGTCCCTTTAGATCAGTGGTTCCCAAACTTTTTTGGCCTACTGCCCCCTTTCCAGAAAAAATATTACTTAGTCCCCTGGAAATTAATTTTTTTAAATTTTAATAGCAATTAATAGGAAAGATAAATGCACCTGTGGCCATCACCATCTCCCTGGACCGCTGTAGCACCCACTAGGGGGCGGTGGCGCCCACTCTGGGAATCACTACTTTAGACAGAGAGCTCCTTGAGACCAGCAATTGTTTTTTTTTGTTTGTTTGTTTTTTGTTTGTTTTTTTTTAAATTTTTTTTTAAACCCTTACCTTCCATCTTAGAGTCAATACTGTGTACTGGCTCCAAGGGAGAAGAGTGGTATGGGCTAGGCAATGGGGGTCAAGTGACTTGCCCAGGGTCACACAGCTGGGAAGTGTCTGAGGTCAGATTTGAACCTAGGACCTCCCATCTCTAGGTCTGGCTCTCAATCCACTGAGCCACCCAGCTGCCCCCGAGACCAGCAATTGTTTTTGCCTTTCTTTGGAACCCTAGTGCCCCTCCAGTGTCCGGCCCACAGGGGACTGGCCTAGCCTGACCTGGGGTCTCTCCTCAAAAGGAAGTATAATGTTATGGAAAGAAAGGTAGATATGGAATATCTGGATAACCTGCCATTTAAAACCACCTTCATGACAGAAGGCCACTCACTGGTAATAGAGCTGATGTTCCTATAGCATCTCAGTATTTACAAAGCACCCTACTCCTGTCTTGTTTGGAAGGTGACTTGGGGATGGAGTCCTTTTCACCCCCCTTTTACATATGAGGAAATTTGAGGTCAGTAGGTAGGTTGAGTCACACTGGAGTGTCAGAGGTAGGATTTGAACCCACCTCTTCTTGACTTGTCTGTGACTTGGCCAAGTCTTGACCTCCATCCAAGACCCATCTGAGGAGCTGCCTTCTTTCTTCTTGAAGCCTTCCCCCGTTTCGGGGAGCACTTTGCCTGCCTGGGCTCCTTGGCACGTATTTGATCTGTCTCAGTTCCTTGGGTCCCTGCCGGCATTGGATGAATGGTGAGCCCTTGGAGAGCGCGCGTGTCTGTGTGTGTGTCCGTGTCCGTGTCCCTGGCCCTGAGGGGCGCCTTGGAGCCCTGCCCTGGCTGGGCGCTTCACGAGGGAATTGGAGTGTGTGCCTGTGGAGCTCCCCTGGAACCTGCGTGCCGCCACACTGACCTCACTGCCCTTTTTGATGGTGTAACTACAGCCAGCAGGTGGGTCAGTGTCAGGCTGTGAGTATTGAGATCTCCACAAAGGATTTGTCAGACTTGTCAGATGTGCAGAGAAAAAGCCCAGGCGGGGAGGTCAGGTGACTTGTGCAAAGTCACACAGTATCTGTCACATGACAGCTCAGAAAACTAAATGGCTAGATGGTAAGATTTGGGAGGAGATAAAGGCCCAGAGCCCAGGAGCCATCATTCCAGAATCAGTTTAGAGGGAGGCTCTGGTGGACGCCCCAGGTGCCTCCTTTCTTGGATTCGCTTCTTCCTTGACCCCAGGCTATTCCCAGGACTTGGATGGAGGCACTCATGGCACTTCTATGGCCCGAGCCTCTGGCCCAGCCCAGGAAGCCCAGGTTTAGAACATTTCCCAATGAATCCCAGATTCAAGCCTGGAAAAGTATGCAGAAGGGCTCTAGGTTTTATTGGACTATGGCCTCCCTTTGGGTGGCTCTGCTGAGCGCAGACAGCCGTGTGAGGAGGATCGGGGCGTGCGCCTGGGAGCTCTGGGCGTCCAGACCAGGGCAGGAAGGAAGGTGGTGGGGTTGTCTGGGACTGCTGGCGCTAGAATGGAAACGAGGCTAAGTCCAGAGTCCGAGGCCCGGCTTCAGTTCTCCCTGATGATGCTTCCTGGCTGTGGCTCTGCCTCTGTACAGTGAGGGAGGGGGTTGGACTGGGCAGCCTTTGGGGGCGCTGAGATCTAGAGCTCCAAGCCTGTGAATGAAGAAGTGAGGCGCCATTTTAAGCATTTTCTGCAGGGATGAGACTCACAGAAAGAAGTCAGTCCCTGCCCTCCAAGAGCTCAAATTCCAATGGGGAAGGGAGTGCAGATGGGGGGCTCATAACTCCTGCGACCCATTGTATGGCCCCTTCCGGACCTTCAGCTTGGAGCAGAGAAACCTCAAAGGTAATACAGCTCAAAAGCAGTGTAGGGAGAGCCCTGGGTTCAAATCCTGCCTCTAACATGCAACAGTCATTTAACCTCATCTGTGAAACAGAGATAACACTGCCTGTGGTTTATCAGGTATTTGAGGAACTGGGGGTGGTGTCCTGTGTATGTGTCTGTGTATGTGGAGTTTTTACAAACTTAAACATTCTGCATAAATATCAAGTGATATTATTCTAGTGTTTGTTGAGTTACTTGTTCTATTTGGCCCCTAGGGGAGCTAGGTTCAAATATGGACTCAGACACTAACTGAGTGACCCTGGACAAGTCACTGAACCCTGTTTGCCTCAGTTTCCTCTTCTGTAAAATGAGTTGGAGAAGGAAATGGCAAACCACTCCAGGGTCCCTGCCAAGAAAACCCTAAATGGGGTCAGGGAGAGTGGGACAGGGCTGAGTAACAAAGAGGGCAGAACCAGGAACAGCCATGGGAAGGAAGTTTCAAAGAATCTGATTTAGACGTGATGTAGTGGGAGCTGCCCCTCCCTGAAGGTCTTCCAGCAGAGGCATGGATAAGCTTTGGAGAGTCCCAAACACCTGAGGCAGGAAGCCCTCCACTGATGAGATCGAATCCTCACTATTTGGATTCCTAATTATGTCATGTGTTGTATAAATGAAATTAACTCTAGCCCATTCATAGTAAAAAAATCTACTTACCCTAGGCGTCTAAATTATCTCCATTCCCCCTGAGGGAGGTGGGGATGATGTAATATATTAGTTTAGTTCGTTGGAAATAATGTGGTGTGGATTCAAACAATGGGACCACTTAGAGGAGAATTCCTTGGTGCTAATCAGGATCCAGTTGCCATGAAAAGGCAGTATAGAGTGGATCAAATGTTTCCCCTGGAGTCAGGAAGGCCTAGTTCAGATCCTGCCTCTGATCCTTATTAGCTGTGGGGAAGTCACTTAACCTCAGTTTCCTCACCTGTAAAAGGGGGGTTTATCATTGTACAACCTCCCAGTGTGGTGGTGAGATTCACATGAAGGGCTCATGGCAGACTCCAAATGGCGGTAGAATCTTCTTATTCCTTATGAAGATACAGAGTCTAGGGGACTGTGCAGAACCTCTTAATATGGTATTTCCTCTAGAACTCTAGGCTGGATTTGGGGTCCTTTGAATCATTATGGTCCCAGATGCTCCCCCACAATTGAAGTGCACATGAAAGTCACAGGTTTTGAAGGACTCTTGAACTTCGTTAAGTAATTAAGCCTAATAAACACCAGACAGTCCCTAAACATTATTAAGCACCTACCACAAGCCAGCCATTGGTTCACTCTGTAGCCTTGGACTTATCCCTTCCCTTTCCTGGGCTTCTAGTCAGCCAGCATATATTAAGCACCTACTATGTGCAAAAAGAGGCAAAAGACAATTAGTCCCTGACTTAAAGGAGTTTACAATTTTCTGGGGAAGATCATGTGCAAACAAATCCGCAAAGCAAGTTATATACAGGATAGATAGGAAATAATTACAAGAAGGAATATGCTGGTATTAAGAGGGGTTGGGGAAGGCTTCCTCTAGGAGGGGAGATTCTAACCAGGAATTGAGAGAGGTTCAGGAGCTAAGGAAAGAAAGCATTCCAGGCATGGGGAAGAGCCAGGGAAAACACTTGTGGAGAATCTTGTTAATGGAATAGTCAGGAGGCAGAGTTGGGATTCCACTCTCTACCTCTGAGTTAAAAAAATCTAAGAAGTTGTGGACAGCTGGGTAGCTCAGTGGATGGAGAGCCAAGCCTAGAGACAGGAGGTCCTGGGTTCAAACTTGACCTCAGACACTTCCCAGCTGTGTGACCCTGGGCAAGTCACTTAACTTCCAATGCCCACCCTTACCACTCTTGCCTTGGAACCAATACACAGTATTGATTCTAAGACAGTAAGGAATTCAAAACAAAACAAAAACAAGTTGGTTAGTATCATTTCTTTTCAGTGATCCACCAATTTTCTCATTTGGGACTTCATCTGTCTTCCTCATTTACTTCCTGGAATATGCTCTGCCCTTGGGTTCTGAGTGTCTGTCCATCCTAGGGTAGGATGAGCGACTAGGTTTGGCGGAAGGTCCTATAGTCATGGAACGAGGATGATTTGGTGAAAATGGACAGTTTTCTGCCCACTTTTGTCTCAGGCTTGGGCTACTGCTGGTACTGTTCTGTAAGAGAGAAGTTCTCCACCGGCCCAGGGTCTGGGCCTGATCTTGGAAATCTTTGGAAGCTCTATTTCTTCCATTTGATAGCCTTTGGCTGTGACAGCTTGGCTGTTAGTGATTTGATCAGGGAGGGCAAGATGCAGACTCCAGAGGTTGGGATGCTGTGCAGCTTTGCCTGGGAGGCTGGGGAGAAGAGAACTGAATGCCCTGGGTGTCAGGCCCACCATCACATTCTGTAAGATGCTGCCAACAGTCTGGAGGTGTTGGGGTGAGAAGAATGGGAGGGGGGAAGGAAAGAGGAGTAGAAGTGAAGAGCACCTGTTAATGTACCTCTTCTGAACCCCAGGGCCCTTTCCCTTACCCCAGGAGTGAAGGAGCCTCCTCCCACCTGGAATTACTTTGCATTTGTTTTGTACATAGGGTGTGAACAGTTTTATCCCCCCAGGAAAATGGAAACTCCCAGAAGACCTGGACCTTCTTGATTTTATATAATCCCTATCCCCAGGGGAGGGATAGAGAACCTTTTGTTTGGCCCCAAAGGGCACAACCTAGAGCTGAAAAGTTTCACTTTTTGATTTTGTGTCCTTATTCCCTAGTACAATGACCTGACTTCTAGCAGGTGCCTCATAAATGTTGATCGATTGGTTGTATCTTCCACATGGCCACTCCTCCTCCCCCCAAATTATACTAATGACAGACTTCAACATCATATTAACAACACATTCAGAAGAAAGCTCTAAATCTTTTTTGACTAGAGACATGGCAAATTAGAACAACAGTGAAGTACCATCTCCCGCCTATCAGATTGGCTGGCATGACAGAAGGGGAATGGGGACACGAATGCCCTGTTGGTAAAACTGAACTGATCCAACCATTTTGGAGAGCAATCTGGAATTATGCCCAAAGAGTTACTATTTTAAGTCTCCCTCTGTGATCAGGGAAAAGGAAAAAGAACCTTTATGTTCCAAAGTATGGATGCCATTGAGGTGGCAAAGAGGCGAATATTGAGGGCTAGCCCATCCCTTGGGGAATGGTGGAACCATGACGTGAGGAAATGAAGAACAGGACGGTTTTAGAAAAACATGGAAAGACTTACCTGAAATAATGCAGAGGGAAAGAGCAGAACCAAGAGAGCATCGCATACAGTAACAGCGATATTGCTCAAAGGGTAACTGAATGATGAAGCTATTCCGAGTATTGTAGACTAGGAAGGAAGACAGTGGCCACCTCCAGGGGCAGAATTGATAAATGCAAGTATGTGTTGTGTAGCTTCACATATATGTCTGTGCCTGGGAGGGAAATAGCCAGCTCAGAACTCAAGTGTAACAAAAATATATTTTCTAAAATCACATTGGAAGGTTTACAAAAGATTTTTTGTACATTTATCTCATTTAATCCTCACAACAATTGAACTGGATAAGGACAGCAGGTATTATCTCCATTTTATAGATGAGGAAACTGGAGGTAAGGGAGAAGAAATGACTTGCACAGGGTCACACAGCTTATTAATATTTATTTAAAACCCTAAATTCCTGACTTAGTAACACTCTTAAGACAGGAGAGTAAGGGCAGTGATGGGCAACCTTTTGAGCTTGGTGTGTCAAAATTCGCCAAAAAACCAAGCATAACTCGGGTGGTGTGTCACTTTGAGGAAAAAAACCCATAATCTCATGATATTTATAGTTTAAAAAACAAAAATGCATAATTGTAATATATAACTATTTAATAAACCAAAATAGGTAAGTTAACATAGGTAGAATTGTCCTCTAGAGGGCACAGAGTGTCTATACTACCCTACAGCAAATGTTTCATCCTCAGCATGCGGCCCCAAACTTCCCTGTATGTGTGTCATCAAAAATGGTTACGCATGTCAGCATAGGTTTGCCATCACTGGGCTAGGCAAACAAAGTTAAATGACTTGCCCAGCGTCATACAGTTAGGAAGTGTCTGAGGTCAATTTTGCAGGTCTCCTGGAATCCACATCAACTCAGAGGGAGGAGTGGAATCAGTGTGCTCTAATGGAAAGCTGGATTTCAGATGATGGGACCGTAGATTTAAAGCTGGCAAGGATTGTCCAGACCATCTCTGTTTCTTGGTGCAAGTGAAGGGGCTGGTGGTATCAGAGGTGACATTTGAGCCCATCATATGGTGTTGAAAGGATTGTTGGCCATACCTGGTGGAACCTGGTGGCTCCCAAAGCCATTTCTTTCTACTGTGCCATGTTGGCCTACAGAAGTAGAGGCGAGCCTGCTTCTGAACTCTGCCACCAATATTTAAGTAGGGGGGACGGTGCAAGTGCCCCATATCCCCTCACAAGATGATCACAAGTTTCAGATGTCCGAAAGGGGCTCTATAAATGTCATCTCCCAGATTAGAGATGATGCTACCAACTGACCTTCATGCCAACAAGTGCTTCAGGTGCAACAAGTTCCATGCTCCAGAGCATTGGGCCTGGGACCAAGACAGTTATGGCTAAGAGATAAATCACACACACTCTCCCTCTATCCCTAGGGTGTGTGTGTGTGTTTGCATAATAAGACATTATTATGTTTGGACAAATTTTTGATCTTCCATGTAATTAGAATCTTTTTTTTTTTTTTTAAATTAAAAACCCTTACCTTCCCCCTTAGAATCAATACTGTGTGTTGGTTCCAAGGTAGAAGACTAGTAAGAACTAGGCAATGGGGGGGTCAAGTGACTTGCCCAGAGTCACACAGATAGGAAGTGTCTGAGGCCACATTTGAACCCAGGACCTCCCATCTCTGGGCCTGACTCTCAATCCACTGAGCCACCCAGCTGCTCCCAATTACAATCTTTTAGAGTTAGGAAATGAGTTGGTAACTCCCCTACTTAGAAATATTCCTTGGCTCCCTATTTTCTCTGAGATAAAGTATCATCTCTTAGTGTGGCCCCTGAAGCCGTCCACGCTGTGATTCCCAGCCCTTTCCAGGCCCTTCTGGTGGCCTCTTCCCTGTGTCATTCCAGACTCTCCTGCTTCTTGCCTCTTAGGGTCCTGGAAATTTCTTCAAGGCACTCTTCAGTTACCTCCTCCTACATAGACCTTTCCTGATATTCTGGTTCAAAGATGCTGCCCCTTTGGAATGACTATTATTCCATATAGCCCTGGTGTTCATCTGTTGGGGTAGAGCTTGTCTTCTCTCCCCATTACTTGCAAGTGGGGTAGAAACTCCAAGAGAAAGGGGACTGTTTTGCTTTTGTCTCAGTGTGTCCAGTCCCTGCATGAAGTGAATAAGTGTTGGCACTGAATTGAGGAAGCCTGTGGTGTTTGGGAGATGGCTTTCTGGCCGCCTCAGAATGTCCCTGTGCCACGTTTTGCCAAGAACCACCAGCATTCCACCTTCGTATATGAATGAGGGGCTCGTTTGGGGAAAGAGAGAAAGCTCACATCTGGAGACAGGGAGTCAGGAAAGGTGCTGTTAGATGAGTTGAGGCCTGAGGAAAGCCAAGAGAGGAGGGAATGTGCTACTTGTGCCCAGCCCAGGGGGCAGGAAGCAGTTGCTGGGTTGCCTGGAAAGCACTCGAGGACCTGGGGTGCCTGGGTTCCTGGCCAAGCCACTTATCCCCAGATCTCCGTCTCCTCGCCAGCAATATGGGAGCATTGCACTAAGGTCTCTGATAGCCCCACTTTTCCATGGTGAGATTTGGGAGGTTTTTTGAGGGGTTTATCATCCTCCAGTTGTTCCAGTTGTGTCTGATTCTTCATGACCCCATATGGGGTTTTCTTGGCAGAGATACTGGAATGGTTTGCTCTTTGCTGCTTCAGCTAATTTGACAGATGAGGAAACTGAGGCAAACAGTTAAGTGACTTGTCCAGGGTCACCCAGCTAGTAATAGTAAGGGTGTGCCGCCAGATTTGAATTCAGGAAGATAAGTGTTCCCTGATGCTGGGCCCCACACTCTATCCCATGTACCACCCAGACCAGGAATATTGTATTGGTTTGATTGAGATCTGACCCTAGAAAGGGCCCTTCAAGTTGTCACGTCCACCCCATCACCCCATAGGAGCCTGGTGCCCAGCAAGATGAGTGCTTTGTCCAAGGTGATTGTGAGAGTAGAGATTCAGTGTGGGATTTGAATTCAGGACCTTAAACCTGAGCCAGGGTCTGTCTGGGCACTTTGGAGAGCCAGCAGATGGTGCCTGGATGAGGCTCATGATGCCAGACTTGGGCTCAGCGCATTTTCTTTTAAGCCTTTCACATGTTGGGATTTGTTTTTTATCCAGCCCGGCTGTCCCCTGTGCTGGAGTGCCCTGCCCACTTCCACTTCCTTCCATCCCTGGTTTCCCCCTCCCACCTTTCAGCCCTTTTCCCTAATTCTGTCATTCTGTCTCTACTTCTCTGTGGACCGCCGGTCTCCCTGTTGGAGTGGCAGGCGCTGTTTTCCACAGTGCCTGGCACATTGTGGGAGTGTAATAAATGCTTGTTGCTTGCCTTGGAGACATCCCAAATGGAATGGGCTTCCTTGGGCTGTGGCAGAGGCTGTTGATGGGATTCTTTTTGGGGCCTGGGCCCTTCCCAGAGCTAAGGGGCTGTGTTCTGGGGCTAAGAGCCCTGAGTGTTCTGTCTCTAGCTGTGAGACTGCTCATTGGGATCGATGGAGATGCTAGGATACAGGAGTACGGGCCAGATTGCTGGAACTGGAGTCAGGGAGGCTTAATTTCCACCTTGGACAAGTCACTTCAACTCTCTGGGCTCTGTTTCCTCCTCTATAAAATGAGGAAGGGTTAGACTTAGTGGCCTCTGAAGTCCTAGCTCCAAATCCACAATTCTGTGGTGATCCACCAAGGAGTTCCATTCACCATTCCTTTTTTGCCCCAAACGTCTACTTGTCCAATTATTTTCCAGTTTTGTCTGACTCTTTGTGACCCCATTGGGGATCTTCTCCAGCTCATCTTACAGATGAGGAAACTGAGGCAAACGGTGAAGTGACATGCCCAGGGTCACACAGCCATTAAGTGTTTGCGGCTGGATTTGAACTCGGATACTCCTGATTCTAGGCCTGTCATTCCATCTACTTTACCACCTACCTGCCCTAATGTCTTATCAATCTGTTGGGTTTGTAATGGATCCCTTAGCCTCCTGCTGTTGGCTCTGAGGCCTAAAGAGATGTTTATGACTTCCTGGAATAGTACGACGTGGGCCTGACATCTGCGTCCGGATGATGCGGACTGGCCTCAGGAAGAGGCACATTTCAGGCTTGGTGTGAAGAAAACCTTCCCAGTATTTAGAACAA
Organism: Gracilinanus agilis; assembly: GCF_016433145.1. Lineage (NCBI taxonomy): Eukaryota > Metazoa > Chordata > Mammalia > Didelphimorphia > Didelphidae > Gracilinanus > Gracilinanus agilis. Next base: position 754,408,415 of record NC_058130.1, read on the forward strand.
TCTCAAGGCAGGGTGCTTGGGAACGTGGCCCAGTGCCCTCAGTGGGTATATTGTAGAGGAGATTGTAGTTCCAAAGGAGCTGAGCTAGATGGCTGCTGAGCCCCTTTCCAGCTGGGAAGAGGCTGAAAATTTGGCCCCAGGGCCTGAGAGTTCATTGGCTACTTGGTGCTCAACCTTGTAAAGACCGGTTTGCTTTTTTTTTAAACTGCTTGCAGTAGGGAGGGGTCTTCTTAGTATCTCCTTTTCCTTTTTATCTAAATCATTATAAGGATAACAGTATCAGTCTCCTGGGTCTAGAGCTGGCTGGACCGATCTGGTCCAGCTCCTCCCTGGGAAGAATGGTTAAGTATCAGAAAGATGATTGGTTGTTTTTAATTCAATTTTATTTTAGCTTCAGGTCCTCACTTTCCCTGCCACCCCTTCCACCCCACCAGTATTTAGTAAACTCCTGTAGACCTCTGTAGGTCTAGTATGCTGTATCATTTGGATTCGCACAGTTTAATAGCTTTTCTGGGTGTAGTTCCACATTTCTTTCCAGAAAGGTTGGACTAGATCACAGTTCCATTAGGGTACCTCTTTTCCTTTAGCCCTGCCAGCATTTGTTGGCTAGTCTCTGATGGGTATGAGGCCGTACCTCAGAGTTGTTTTAATCTGTATGCCTAATTATTAGCGATTTAGAGCATTGGGGACTGGGAGTAGGAGATGGAATTTCACATAGGAAGAAAGAGCTGGCAGATCAGTATGACTGGTACTTGAGGTGCCAGAATGCAGAGAGATGTTGAATGAGCCTGGAAAGGTCTGTGGGAGCCTGGTGATTGTGGAAGGTCATGCTAAGGAGTTAATTTAAGATCCTAGTGGGGTAAGAGGGAGCCATGGCAGGTTCCTAAGTATTGTAGAGGGAATTCTTGTTTAGGTAAGAGCTGGCCTTTGATGGCTTGCTTCTAAGGTCTATTCCAACTCTGCTATGCTGGGCTCAGAGGACCCAAGTTCGTGTCATCCAACTCACAGGGAGCCTCCAGCTTGCCAGCCCTTCCCAGAGTTCCAGCTCTGTCACTTCTCCAGCCTCCTTGGATCTCAAGCTTGCTTCCTCCCTTGTAGAAGGAGAAGGTTGGACTGGATGGCCACATCTGTGAACGGAGGATGCGAAGATGGCACCAGCCAAAAGCCTTCTGCTGTCTCCCACAGTCCCTTGGGGGGGTTGTTTATATCTGGCGGCTTTTGGTTTCATTTGTGTTTCTGATGAAAACAATGGTTGGAGGAAGAGAGGGCAGGATGCTGTTGAGTGAAGAAGTCTGTGGGCCTCTGGCCTACGTCTTCCTCTAGGCTGTCAGAATGACTAGCTGGGGTGCCATCATGAAATTGGGCCTGGGGGGGCAGAGTCTGGATCTCAGGGTCCATTTCCTGGCCTGCTCTGGCCTGTTGGCTATTTCCCTTTCTGCTGACCCTTCTCTACCATGCCTTTTCTGACAGGGGCCCTCCCTCCTCTCATCCTTCCCCTTCCAGGCGATGCTTCTACCTCCAAACTACAGACTGATGCCAGGGCCAAGGGAGGGTTCCAGCAGCATCTGGTGTGGAGAGGGCACCGGACTGGAAGTCAGGAGGACCTGGGTTCAAATCTCACTTTAGTATCCTCAGCTATAAAATGAGGGGATTGTCTCTTTGAGCTTTAAATCTATGATCCTGACTATGATGCTCTAGGAATGTATTTTCTACCAGTCAGTTTATTAAGCCCCTACTCTGTGCCAGGCATTGTACTGGGGCTGCAAAAACAGTCGCTGCCCTAGGAGGGTAGCTTAGAGTCTACTGGAGACATCAGGCACACTGAGATGCTCCCCAGATTAATATCCAGGGCTTGTGCTTGGGGAGATGGTGTGAGCCGGTGCTTGGAATAGACCCTTTCCCAAGGCAGGGAGATGGAGCAGGCACAGAATCTGGCTCTTCTGTCCCCAGCCTTGGCGTGAGGATCTCTGGTCAAGGGGGATCCACAGCCTTGCCAGTGTGACAGACTGGGCCCTGGTGGATGGAACCTTGGACCACAACGTGTGGGGATAGATGGGTGGATGGATTGGGGAAAGTGTCAAGAAATAGAAAGCTCTCCAGAGCATTTTACCTCCAGGCATGTTTTCTAGAAATTGCGTGACACGTGGGCCCTGTGTCTATGGTTCAGTCACTGTTTATTTTTTTCTTTTTTTCCTACTAAAAGTCATTTTGATGTTTTAATGAAGAATAGGTGGCATGATCTAGTGGCCCACCAGGAGTCAGGAAAGATCTGGATTTGAAGCCTGTGGGACTCAGTTTCCTCATCTGTAAAATGGAGGCATCGGACAGGAAGGCCAACTCTAGAGTTTGAATTCTGTGGTCTTCTGAATAGTCTGAAGGACTAAGGGGTAGCAGGGGGAAGTTGTGGCTTCACCTGGGAAGCCCTGCAGAGCCCTAAAATGCAATCCAGTCAAATGTTTGTCTCCATGGTATATTAGATCTCAGGGTCATGAGGACTGGACTTTGGATTCTACCACAGCCTGTGCCTCAGTTTCCTCCCCTGCAAAATGGAGAGGTCAGGCACAGCAAGCACCCCAAGGTCCCTTCCAGTTCTAAATATTTGATCTTAGAATGGGGGGGTACAGCATTGTGAATTTCAGCCACATGTCAGCAGTGACCCTGACAAGGGAAATATTCATTTTAAATGTGTGTGTGGAGCAGTCTAGCGGAGTAGCCCCAGGCCCCTAGGTTTGGGCCAGGAGGGGTCTTCAAGGCCACAAGGCCAGACCTCTTTTACAGATGAGCAGGCTGGCCCCAGGCTTTCCTGGATTGTCATTGGAGAGGCAGGATTTGCACCAGGTGCTTCTTCTCCTGCTCTCCTATGGTGGATGAGCTCAGGGCAGCGGGGGGGGGGGGGGGAGTGTTGGGGCTTGGTCCCCCCTTTGTGGCTGCAGCTCTCTCAGAGGCAGCCCCTGGACACAGAGAGGACTTCCCCCTCTTCCTCCAGCTGCACAGCGAAGGTGTTTCTGATGTGTGTGGTGGGACAAGAGGGGGGGACTACCCCAGGGGAGGAGGGTCCAGAATTTACAGTGCACCCCTCTGGCTCCTGGGGAAACGTGGTGGCAGATTCTCTTTTCCTAACTCTTTAGCCTTTTGAAGGGTTCTGGGACTAATGTTTAGGCTTTCCATAGGCTGGAAAGATGTACGTTAGAAAAAGTGGCTTCTTATTCACTAAGTAGGAATGGTATAGACTAGCTCGTAGCTGGGCCCCGGCGCGGGGTGAGACAAAGGACGGGTCCAGTTCACCTTTCCCATCATGCTCAGGAGCCCGAGGGGCTGAGGAGCCTCTGGGGGTGCTGGGGGCCGGGTTCAGATCGTGCCTGTGACACTTCACAGCAGGGAGCCCCTGGGCACGAAGGAGCCTTTCCCCGCGTGGTGCCGCGTCTAGGATTTGGTGTCTGGTTGGTTTTTTAATAGGTTTTCAGCAACAGTTTTCACCTTGGGCTGTGCCTCCGAGTTCGAGGAAGCTTGAGGTCTTGTTGGCTGTGATGAGGCGGGGGCTGAGAGGAAAGGCCCCAGGACTGACCCCTCTGCTTCCCTGTCCCAGCGGGGGAGAAGCAGAGGCGCAGAGGATGCCCTGCGTGGCCGGGGGCTCTCCCTGGGACGACGCGGCCGTGGCGCCTTCTCGGGGCAGCTCCTCACCCAGGCACGTTTCTGACGTCTTGCAGAACCGGGCAGTAGGCCGGCCCAAGGGGAAGCTGGGCCCAGCCTCCGCGGTGAAGTTGGCCGCCAACCGGACGACGGCGGGGGCGCGCCGGCGACGGACGAGATGCCGCAAGTGCGAGGCCTGCCTGCGCACCGAGTGTGGCGAGTGTCACTTCTGCAAGGACATGAAGAAATTTGGGGGGCCTGGGCGGATGAAGCAGTCCTGCATCATGAGGCAGTGCATTGCGGTAAGTGCCCGCGGGGCGGCCCGCACTCTTCCCTCTCTTCCTCCCTGGGGCAGGAGCCCGGGGCCGCCCTTGTGGGCACCTTGACCCCAGCATTAGGCTGTGCCACGGAGCCAAGCTCCAGCCTAGGCGTCCTCGGAGGGCCTGCTGACCGCTTGTGTGAGGCCTAAAGACCCAGCTGGCCAAGTCCCGGGGCTCATCCCACCCCGACACCAGATCCTCAGCGCCCGAGCGGCCCACGTCGCGGGCTAGATGTGGGGCGCTCCAGGAGGATCCGCCCTGCCCTAAGCTGGGCGCCCCAACCTTGTTCTCTGGGGGTGTGGGCTGCCAGGTGCTTCATTCCGTCTCCGGATGGGGGAGCCTGCCCGGGAAGCCGACCGCCTGCCCCGAGCCGAGCCGCGGCACCCTGGCAGCCCAGCCCACGTACGTCTCCCGCGATGCCAGTCTCTGCCTTTGCCTCGTTATTCATGCCCTGGTCCCTAGTGGGGTGCGCTGAAAGGCAGCACGTGGCCCCTTTCCCAGCTGACGCCGTCACTAGCCATCCCTCCTCCTGGATCTCCGCCCAGCCTGGCCCTTAGCCGCTTGGAGCTCGCTCGCAACCCTTGAGTGAGAGACTGGCGGGAAGGAAGGCCGCAGAGGAGAGCCAGAGCCCGGGGCCTCCCTTAGGGCACGACGGATGTCTCTCTGGCCCCCCTCCGCCCCCAGCACTCTGGAGCCCTTTTACAGGGATGCCCCTTTGGGGCGTTACCTGCCCCCGGAGAGCCGCGGAACGAGGCAGATGCTAAGTCTGACTTACGGGGCGTTGGTCCCAGATGCGGCCCTTTCAGTACCATCGTGTCCACCTGGCTCGGAGGGAGAGTAGAGACCATCTTCAGAGGGATTCTGGTGCTGAGGTGGGGGTCCGGGGAGCCTGCGTCCCCGTGTCGTCTCCAGCATCAACCCAGCCCGTCTGGGAGAGGGACCCCTGCCTTGCCCGGCTGGGGCAGAGACTCTTCTGTCTTCTTGTCTTTTATCACCCTTCACTCGTGTCCCCGCGGATCCTCTTACCTGGTTTCTGGGGTGGGTTCGCCATCTTCTCCGGTGGGCTAAGGCAGCTTGCCCAGGGTCACACCGCTGGTCGTGCCCAGGTCCCGGGCTCTCTGGCTAGCCGGACGAGATGCCCCAGGAGGCACGGCACGTTCTGAGAGCTTAAGAGGCCGCGTGGCGTATTGAAGAGTTAAGGGGAACCGGCTTGGCCTCTGGCCCCCGACGTCTACTGGCTGTGTGACCCTGAGCAAGTGCCCTGACCTGGGAGCCTCCGTGTCCCCCACCTTTCACACGAAGGGGTCCATTTGAGGGCTCTTCGGAGCCTCACCGTCCTGTGATCTGTCTGCTCATGGGCTCGGCTGACTCCCAGCCTGCGTTTCCGCATCTGCACACAGGACTGTTCATTGGTCCTCCCTGGCCTGCCTAAAACTTGGAGGTGCACATCTGAGGTTGTCCTTCCCTGTCCCGGACAGCAGCCCCTCAGAGCATCCCTCCTTGTCCCCGGCCGTGCTGCTGCTGCCCAGAACCCAGCTCCCAAGGGTGCCCCTCACTCCCTGGGAATCCTTGTTCACTCCCGACGGCTGCCGCCCAGTGAGACTCTGGCCTGGTCTTTGACTGCAACACAGAGGCCTGCCCGCTCGCCTGGGCCAGCCGTTCATGCAGGTTCAGAATCTGAGGCCCACAGAGGCCGACTTGCTCCAAAATCACACGGATTGTTCATGGCAGGGCTGAGATTTGAACCCAACCCCTTGACTCAATCCAGCATCTTGGTTCTGGTGTCCTGTGTAGCTGTACTCACACTTGGCCTTGTGCTCACCCACTAATCTTTCACTAATAAAAATTATGTTCTCAGACCCCTAGATTTCACCATCTGCCTGCTCTGTTCTGCCCTCCCTTTTCTCTTCTCCCCGTGGCCAGGCCCTCCTCCTTTTGTTGTACCTGAATTGGGGTGGCAGCTGTATCATCCCCACCAGAATACGCTCCCTGATCCCCCTGGGCACTGCTCCCTCGCAGGCTGCCTCCTCCAGGAAGCCTGTCTAGATGCGCTCCTCAGGGGCATCTCTTGTCATTCTGTGCCCAGGGTCCCAGCACACCCCCCTCGAAGGCAGGATGAGTGGAGGCCTCGGGGCTTTGCCCAGGGTTGTGGGGGCTTCGTGGGGGCTCGAGCCTCCTCCCTACGGGCAGCTTACAGGGGCCCAGCCGGCCTGGCTCTCGTCCTTGCCCTGGCAGGGGCTGCATGCTCGGGGGGGGGGGGGGCAGAGGCCAGGCCCTGGGCCGCAGGCCCTGACGCCCCGTTCTCTCTCCCCGTGTCACAGCCAGTGCTGCCCCACACCGCCGTGTGTCTGGTGTGTGGAGAGGCGGGGAAGGAAGACACCGTGGAGGAGGAGGAGGGCAAGTTTAACCTCATGCTCATGGAGTGTTCCATTTGCAACGAAATCATCCACCCTGGATGCCTTAAGGTGAGTGAGGGCCCCCCCACGCCACCTGGGCCCGCCGCCAACTTTGCAGCCTGGCCTGAATCACAGCCGCACTACAACTCCCAGAATCCCCTGCGGCTGCCTTCTCACGCTCCTCTGAAGGAAGCAAGAGGCCTCGGCCTAGTTTGCTGAAGGGGATCAGAGCGTCCCAGGGGCCGGGGGAGCTGCGCCTTCTGGAGGTGGGGAGCCCCCAGACCTGCTCAGGAGGGGGTCCCCGAGCCCTGGGAGGCTGGGCCCTCTGGGCCCGCAAGCCTCAGGCACGACGCCTGGGCCTCCAGTTGCTGGGTTTCTCCAGGGGCCCCTGGGCTTTCCTACATCCCTCCGAGGGCTTCAGGGCTGACCTCGGGGTGCCCCGGGGACCCGTGACGTCATCCTGCTGCTCCCCAGCTTAGACACGGGCTGAGGTCAGCTCTTGCAGCAGCTGGCAGGATGCTTTGGCCCCAGCAGGCACCTGCTGCTCCCAGCCCAGGCCGGAGCGGGCATGAGGGTGGCCCCGGAACGAGGCTGCCCGGGGTCGGCTCACATCCGCCTGCTCTTCCTGGGCCCGGCGGACGGGCCTGCGGAGCCTCCCTCGGCCTCGTTCCCTTCGCCCTCAGCGCGGCCTTCTTCCCGAGCAGGTGAAGGAGTCGGATGGCGTGGTCAACGATGAGCTTCCCAACTGCTGGGAGTGTCCGAAGTGCAATCACGCCGGCAAGACGGGGAAAGTGAGTGTGGGTGGCCTGGGCGACGGGGCGGCCCAGGGGACGCTCCCAGTCCGAAGATATAAAGGTTGTTTGTGCTTTTCTCTTTTTGGCGTACAAGCAAAAGCGCGGCCCCGGGTTCAAGTACGCCTCGAACCTGCCCGGCTCGCTACTCAAGGAGCAGAAGATGAACCGGGACAACAAGGAAGGGCCAGACTCGGTCAAACGGAGAGGAGAGTGTGAAGAGGCTGGCCGGCGGAAGTCCGACGAGCACACCAAGAAGGCGCCTGCCGACACCATCCTTCGCCGGAAGTCTGATGAGGTGCACCTGAGGAGGAAGCGGAAATTCGAGAAGCCCCAGGAGATGAACACCCGGAAACGGGTAGGGAGGGGGGCCGGGGTCCTGGCTGCCCGGGGGGGGGGGGGGGGAAGGGGGAGAATTACAGCCAGAAGCCCGGCCCAGGCCACCGCGTTCCTTAGTTCTCTCAGGTGTCCGGTCTGGGTGGTTGTATTGTTGTGGGGGGGGGG
>NC_058130.1:754416223-754452300 GCF_016433145.1 Gracilinanus agilis
GGGGGAGCGGCCCCCCCGCTTCAGCAAGGGGCTCAACGGGGCGCCCCGCGAGCCGCGGCACCCCCTGGTGCCCAGCCTGCGCAGCCCCCCCCGCGGCCCCGCGCGGCCCCCGCCCTCCCTGTCCCCACCCAAGTGCATCCAGATGGAGCGGCACGTCATCCGCCCGCCGCCCATCAGCCCCCCGCCGGACTCGCTGCCCCTGGATGACGGCGCCGCGCACGTCATGCAGCGGGAAGTGTGGATGGCCGTGTTCAGCTACCTCAGCCACAGCGACCTCTGCGTCTGCATGCGGGTCTGCAAGACTTGGAACCGCTGGTGAGGGGCCCCCGGGGGCGGGGGGAGGGGCGACTTCTGGCGCGCAGGGCGGTGCCGCCGGGTGGGAAGGAAGGCGGGCAGCCCGGCCCCCCTCACCTGTCGGCACCCATGTCCCAGGTGCTGCGATAAGCGGTTATGGACCAAAATCGACCTGAACCATTGTAAATCCATCACGCCGCTGATGCTCAGCGGCATCATCCGCCGGCAGCCCGTCACCCTGGACCTCAGCTGGACCAACATCTCCAAGAAGCAGCTCAGCTGGCTCATCAACAGGCTGCCCGGTGAGTGGGCCGGCCCGCGGGGACCCCGAGCGGGCCAGAGGCGGGGGGCCGGCGGCCAACCGTGCACGTGTGTGTCCGCAGGGCTCCGGGACCTGCTGCTGTCCGGCTGCTCGTGGATCGCCGTCTCCGCCCTGTGTAGCTCCAGCTGCCCTCTGCTGCGCACCCTGGACGTGCAGTGGGTGGAAGGACTCAAGGACGCCCAGATGCGGGACCTCTTGTCCCCCCCCACGGACAACCGGCCAGGTATGACGCCTGGGGCTACAGGGGGGGGCTGTAATGGTCAGCGTCTGAGGCATTCGGAGCCCTCCTGTGGGCAGCTCCTCAGGGCGGATGGCGGGGGATGGCCCGGCCTCTCTCAGGCCTCTGCCTGGCCTCGGGCAGAACGTGGTGGGTCGCTTCATACAGTTTCCCTGAATCAGTCCGAGCCCAGTCTTGTCGCAGACAGCCAGGGGCGGCCTCCCCCATGGGCCCTCCGGCTACCCCAGGGGTCAGCACACCCGGCCGCGGGCCTTCCAGGGCCTCTTCAGTGACCTTCATTCCATCTCTAAGTCTGCCCCTCGCAGCTCTGACGGGCTCCCACCAACACTGCCATGTATAGCCTGGGGGAAGGTGCTGAGGGAGGGCCAAGGGCCGGGGCCCTTCTCTTTCGGGGGGGGGGGGGAGGCATCCAGGGCCCACCATCCACAGGCCGACCCTTCCTGGGAGGCCTCCCCTTTAATGGGCTCCCTGGGCTCGCTTACATCCTCCCCCTGAGGGGCACAGTCGGCCGAAGGCATGTTGCGGGCGCTGCCCCCAGACTGCTGGCCACCCACGAGACAGCCTCGGCTTCTGGGGGGATCTGGGCCTCCCTTCATAAACAGTCCCAGGCCAGGGCCTCCACAGGGGCCTCGGGAAGCTCCCCCTCCTGGGGTGGCCGGGCTCCGTCCCAGCTCTGTCCTTCCCCACCCCAGGCCAGATGGACAACAGGAGCAAGCTGCGCAACATCGTGGACCTGCGCCTGGCTGGCCTGGACATCACGGACGCCTCCCTGCGCCTCATCATCCGCCACATGCCCCTGCTCTCCCGACTGCACCTCAGCTACTGCAACCACGTCACCGACCAGTCCATCAACCTGCTGACCGCTGTGGGGACGACCACCCGCGACTCCCTCACCGAGATCAACTTGTCAGGTGAGCCCCGAGCCGTGCCGGAGGGCCCGCGGCCGCTGTCTGCCTCGCGGCGTGGGGGGCCGCCTTTCTTCCTCGAATCCCTTTTGCCCCCTTCCTCAGCTCCTCCAGCTTTGACCGCAGAAGATGCCCCCATTTTTAGGGAAACCAGCATCCCTTTGGCCAGGCCTGGTGGGCCTCCTGAGGGTGGTGTCTCCTCCAGACTCCCCAGTTGTAGCTTCTCACTATGAGGGCCCCATGGTCGGTGCCCCGTTCTGTGAGGGAGCCAGGCTAGGGCTCCGCTTGCTCCCAAGCCGCCGTGGCTCCCAGGTTCCCCCCGGTTTGTTGACACGCGGCGGCTGCCACACCGCCGCAGGGCAGAGCCAGACAAAAAGGCTCAGAGTTGAAGTGGCTCCAGGAGAAACCCGAGGGGCCCGGGCAGGCCCTCCCTGGAGGAGGAGGACTGAGCACGCGCCGCACTGACCCCTGCCTTAGCGCTTCAGGGCCCACCTTTTCTTTGAATTCCCTGCGGACCTGAAGGTGTTTGGCTGGGAAGTCTGGGCCCAGGGCCCTGCTGGGACAGCTGCCTGGCCTGGTGGCCTCCCATTGGGGGGGGGGGGGCGCGTTCTTCCTGGGTTAGCTTGGCCACTGGGAGGAGACGGTCACCAAGGTCTGGGGTTTGAATCCCGACTTCCCTCCTGCTGCCGCCTCTCTTCCTGGGCTGGAGGGTGAGGCCGTCTCGTGCTTTGTGTCCCCACAGACTGCAATAAAGTCACTGACCAGTGCCTGTCCTTCTTCAAACGCTGCGGGAACATCTGCCACATCGACCTGAGGTACTGCAAGCAGGTGACCAAGGAGGGCTGCGAGCAGTTCATCGCCGAGATGTCTGTGAGCGTCCAGTTCGGGCAAGTGGAAGAAAAGCTCCTCCAGAAGCTGAGTTAGTGCAAGGACAGGACAGGTGTGTGAGTAGCGGCCGGGGAGGGGGCGCAGGGGAGCGGCAGCCACTGCAGCGGTCACGGGGGTCATTTTACACTTGGAACTTGGACTTGCAGAGGAGAGCCAAGATCCCATTTCACGAGCCCTGGCGAGCGAGCGATCCCACAGAGGACCGAGTTCACCTCCCACGCCGTGAGCGGCCGGAGCCCGGGCCACGGGCACTCTGCGCTCCCCGGCCTTCCGGACAATTCCCAAGAGGCGCTGACGGGCGGGGGGCGGGGGCGGGGTGGGGGGAGGGGAGGACGGACTGTCGAGATATTATTTAAAGTACCAGAGCATGAGCTTGGAAGTGTACATTTTTTTATTTCTGCTCCTGTTTCCCACGGCGACCCCTCCCCCTGCCAAGTTTTTAGTCTCTTTTCCAATGGACCACAAGCTGCATTTCTACCGCCTCGATCCATCCTTTTTTTGTTTCATTTTTGTTAACGTGATACATGATGCAGAACTATTTTTGTACAAATTGTTTAAAGGTTATTTATGCAACATTTGAATGCACACCAGTGTTGTTTTTCATTTTTGATTTTGGTTTACTTAAGGTAGGAGAGAACTTAACCTAGACTTCATAGATAAAAATACTCCATCAACAAATGTGCCCAGGCAGGTCTGGCAAAGTAGGCTCACACTTTCAATTTAAAAGCATGTTTGAATGGAAGTTTATATCCTGCTTTGTATCCTTCAGAAGTGACATAAGCATGTTGTGGGAAAACGGTGTAAATGGTAGTTGAAGTACAACATTTGGCCGAGTTTTCTCTGTATACGATTCACCTTTTCCTCAGAATTTTCCAGTTCCCATTCTAGCTTTTGCACACAGGAGGTTTTCACTCCAGCATGAGCTCTTGTTACTCTATAGACCTAATTTATACAGTGAGTCAAGCCGTAGAATAAATGGTCAAACATAGTCTCTCTTTTCTGCTTTCCTTTCCAATGTGAGTGGAGTTCTCGGCTCAGGTTTCTGCCATGATTCTGTTGTACAATTCTGCATTCATAAGTGCCATTGTTGTAAGGTGGTGTTTTCATAGCCCTTCCAGATGAAGTTTTACCTCTGTTGAATTTCTATAAACAATTGTACAAAAGACAACACCACGAGCCTTTGAGGGTTTCTGTTCTAAGAGGTGGGGAAGAATTGATTTGGATTTGGAGGGCAAACCTGAACATCCCCGTCAGGAGAGCGGAAGTGAGCTCCGTCTCTGGAGCTGGAAGAGGTAAGGCCATCCTGTGCAGAGCCCTGTCCAGGCCGGGTGGGAGGTAAGAGCTCCTCAGTATGCCTTTGGTTGCTTTTTTCTGTTGATTGCAAAGGGGGAGGAGTAACCTCCAGCATTGTTTAAAGGCGAGTCCAGAAGTCACACCCATTTAGGACATGGGCCACCCAGACTCCCCAAATCTTCTGAAAAGCTCCCTATTCAGGTGGCTCCCTTTAGGGTCTCCGTAGGTCTGTTCAGTCTTGAACTTCACCTCAGCGGACAGGTAGGGAGGCGTCACAGGGTGCTGGATTGGGGTTAGAGGGTCTTGGTCTGTGTGTTTGCTGCAACCCTGCACAAAGCTGCCCTAACTAAGCCTTGGGGATTTGTAAGATGGACTCGCCCATCCTTTGGAGGACAATTGAGACAGCATAAAACTGCAGACTCCTCCTCAGAGGCCTTGAGGTCCTGTCCACATCAGGAGCCTTTCTCTTGAGAAATAAGTGGTAAATGGGGGCCTTATTACCCACTCAGGCTATCTATCCTTTAATAACTTACTTATACAGCAACCTAGCAAAGGATCATCTAACTTTTGTTTGAAGATCTCCAGTAAGAGATAACCCAGCAGGAGTAGTGGGGCAGCTCAGTGGATTGAGAGCCAGGCCTGGAATTGGGGGGTTCTGGGTTCACATCCGGCCTCAGACACTTCCCAGCTATGTGACCCTGGGCAAGTCACTTAACCCTCATTGCCTGGTCCTTACTGCTCTTCCACCTTAGAACTGAGACAGTCTCAATTCCAAGACAGAAAGTAAGAGAGAAGCTCCACTACCCCCAGATTTGCCCTTCTGTAACCCTTCTCCATATCCCCTCCCCAGTCTCATGGTGCTTGAGGCTCTTCCTTAGATGTTCTACCACTGTACCCCTGGCCACCCATTGGGGTCAGCTCATACCACTGAATTCACTTTCTAGGCCATAAGAAGGCCCAGATTGGCTTTCGAGACACCTGTTGTCCCTAGTTGTTCCTATTACACACACACCTATTCTCTTCAGCCCAGTAGTGGTCCCCGGGATGCTCTGCTGCAGACTTCTTGCAAGGTCGACCCGAGAAAGGTGGACCCAGGCCCCTTTGAGTCTGGCATGTCTCTTCCATGTGAATAGTCCGAGACAGTCAAATGCTTTGCCAGAGGTTTCTCAAACAGCATTCCCCAGATCCAGAGGGCCATTCTCTGATGCCAGCCTCGTACCTGCTGCTGTCACAGCCTTCTGTGGCGAGGCCTGATGCCACCCATTCCTGATGAAAACATGGGTGCTTCTCTCCCCCCTCCCCAAAATAAACGTCAAGTTCTGCTCCGAGCCTTCAGAACCCATCTCCCTCAGCACATTTTACTTTCTGTACAACCCAGACTTCCATCTTTGACTTGGCCCACCACTTACATCTGCCTTAAGCAGCTTTCAGATCTGCTTTTGGTGTGGATCCATGTATTTACCCTCCGGGCCCTGGCCTGCCGAAGCTGTCCCACCCCCAATCTACCTGAACCTACCAGCCCTGTGTGCCACGTAAGGCTTGTGTACACTCACGTGTAAAGCTTCAGTTGCTGTTAGAGCGGCCAGAGCTCAATACTGAAATGTCCTTGTAGCAGGTAAGGCTTGTTGCCATTCTGATCCACTGGTCTTCCAAATCACTAAAATGACTAAAAGTCAGTGGGGCTCCTTCCTCACAGTTTAAATAGCCCACGGCTACTACAGCTGCTTTTAAAATCCAAGGTCAGGAAGCAGGACTGGAGCGAGGGCCAGGTCCCTTACTGCCCTAGTGACCGCCTTGACAAGCTGGTGAAGAGAGGACCCTAATCGGGCCAACAACTTTTCAAGCAACAAGATTTAGAGGTGTGGCCAAAGGACCCGTTCATAGTCACTACTGTGTATTGGTTCCAAGGTAGAAGAGCAGTAAGGGCTGAATGTAGGGGTTAAGTGATAGCTAGGAAGTTTGAGGCCAAATTTTAACTCGGGACCTCCCATCTTGAGGCCTGAGCTGCCTAGGGGTCCCCAGCTCATTTCACTCTTGACAAACAAGACTCGGGAAGTATTTACGGTCAAGGGGCAGGTTCTGCAGGGTAAAAGCGGAACATCACCAGAGAAACAAATATTTTTATTTGAAAAGTAAGCGAAGATTGATTAAGTTAAGAGCTCCTAACCAAGATGGAGCTAATGTCTCCTGGAAGCAGAGGGCAGCAGGAGACCAGAGCCCACAAGATTCTGCCACATCAGATTTCAGCATCAGGGAATCAGGATTGCAAATGCCAAACAACTTCGCTCATCCGTGGGCCCTTACCGCAAAACAGGAGCTGCTATATGCCTATTCCCCCCCCTTTTAAAAAGCAACCAAAGGGGGCAGCTGGGTAGCTCAGTGGATTGAGAGCCAGGCCTAGAGACAGGTTCAAATCTGGCCTCAGACACTTCCCAGCTGTGTGACCCTGGGCAAGTCACTTGACCCCCATTGCCTACCCTTACCAATCTTCCACCTATAAGTCAATACACAGAAAAAAAAGCAACCAAAGATTGGAAGTTTCTGGGTTAGAATCTTAAGTTTGCCTTGGACTGCACCCCCAGGCACTTGCAGCTGAAGCTTTTATTTATGGTTTCACTGTTCTTACACCTGCTAAGGTAGCTGGTGAGATGTTATCAGATTCTGAGAAGCCTGGGAATGGGGGATGAACAGGACAGCACATTTTCCTCAGCTCAGTGCTTCACAGTAAGCTAAATGATGCTTCAGGCAAAGCAGGTGCTGGAATTGTGGGGAAGCTTTGGCCCTCCTGAGAACACTTAACTAGATGTGGCGAGGCCCTGGGGGTCAACATCCAAATTAAGACCCCAGCCTTTTCCATGTTTTGAGACTAAATGGAAACACCAGATAGAGCAGCACAATGACAGTTTTTCGTGGTTTGGCACAATCTAGGGTCAGATTTTCTGTGGATTTAACACCGGGCCCCGAGTCAAGTGCTTACCTTCCCAGAAATGCTTATTAAAAGTGCCAAATCAAGACATTAGATCTCTGGAAAATATAAGAAGGTGTTGGTGGATTTGTTTCAGCTTGGTTCTTGTGAAGGTGGATCTTTGCAAATGCTAAGGCTTTTTTGTCCCTGAACTCGGCTAACAAAACATACACATACGCAGATGAAGTTATTTTCCTATATAGACTGAAATTGCACAAGAGAACACACCTGTGAAGACTTGTTTGAAATGTGTCATTTATTCCTAAACTTGAAATGAGTTAGCAGGATAGCATGAGGAGAAAACAAAATAAAAACACCTTTACTCTACAAGAAAGTAAAATAATGTTACAGGCTAGTAAGAAAAGAGTCCTTAACACACAAACTGTAATGGCGTACTCCTGATGCTTAATCAGAACATAAATGGACATGTTTATTCTAAGGCTCTGGCAGTTTTCTATGTAGACTCATTTGTCTCCGATTATATTGAATTTAAACACTAGAAGAGCAACAATGTGGAAACTTACATTTATCGATTAGCATTTTAAGCACACTGGACTAACGGCAAATAACGTGTGACCACTGCTCCCAGGGCACCATGGTCGGAGGGGCGGCAGGCGCACAACCTTTGAGCATAAGTTAAAATGAGGTCAAGGTGATTGGGGGAGGGGTATTCTTTAGAAGAGAGCAATAGGCGAGCTCCAACAGTTGGACCCCTTTTAAAATCTCAACAAAGCTAGAAGTTCTCACCCACCCCTAACCTTCCTCCCACACTGCCAAAGGAAATGTCACAGAGAAGTGTTTCCACATTGAACTGAGCAAGATGAACTTTTCTTTCCACAATTAATAAAGAAATTCAAACAAAACAACAAAGTCCAGCCTTTGAACAGTAATGGTTTCAAATCCTGTCTGCTTATTGAAATAAAATTGCGGGGCTGCTTTAGCAGGTCGGAGACTTTCTAGGATTTAAAAACATGCACAGCTCGAACCACATACTGCCGGCAGATGGGACACTCACTCATGCGCTTGCCACATTTGGTACAAGTGACCATGTGGCCACACTCAAGAAGGACACAGTCAATGACTGCGTCCATGCAGATCCGACAGAGGTTGTCATCTTCTTCGTCATTGAGCTGCATCTTGTCTCCATCTGAAAGGCAATCAGAGGTGCAGCAGGACCATAGGAAAATGCAAAGAATGAACCAAAGCACCCACAATCCCAGCCCAAAGACAAATCGGCAACTGCCGCTTGTCCTGCATGTTTCCCCTAGCCCCAGATCAGGGAGCTTATCCAAGGAGGGAAAGAGAAATCAATCGTGTGTGCTCTCTCTACATACATACACACACGCCTCCCCAGTTGTGGTCCTCAACACCACTTTTAATGACTGGAACTACTCAGGAAATTGATGTAAACCCAAGTTTTAGCCATCTGGCCTACATTCAGAATGTGAGGGAAATTAGGTATGAATAAGGAGAATAAACAAAAGTTAGTATGATGCAGATCCCCTGTGGGCATAATGCTGCCACAGAGCCAAATCCGAGAGTCTCCTTTCCACAACAATATCATGGGCAGAGATGGATGGAGAACTGAGCCTCTCCATCTGATAGTGTCTATTTCAAATACATGAAGAGTGGCCAGAACTTCCTGCCTGTTCCAGAAATTATCTGGCTGAAATGAAAACACCCAAGAAACACGAACAGCAAGTAAACCTTTGACTGTCAGGTGACAAATCTGTAAGCCCAGACTTTTTACATTTTTTTCCCCTTGACCCCTAAATCCATGTACATAAAGTCACCAAGATTGGTCCACCATTTGTGGTCTGGGGACCTGGGATGATACATTCCATTGTTAAGTGAGTAAGTAGCTCATACTCAAAATTTTCAGTCACAAAAAAAAAACCCACTTTTCATTACAATGTAAAAGATAATGGCCTGCCAAAAGGATTAATTCAATTAAACCTTCTTTAGAGTTTCATTTTGGTAAGGGAAAAAAGATTGGGAGAAAACTTTTGGGGGGGGGGGGTATTCTGAGCAAATTTTACATTTTTAAAAGGAAAGCCTGGAGGAAGTTGTGGGAAGGAAATAAAGAAAACAAACCTACATGACTTTTGATTCTCCTCGTTTTCTTTGTATAGCCTGTTCACTCTCTCTACGAGCTCCCATTTTTCACAACAGCCAGAATAGTTGACAAAATTCCGAGCAAGAATTTCCTTCAATTGTCGGACGCTCATCCCCTCGACATCTTCAAGACTTGACAGATCTGATAATGAAGCTCTCATCCGCTTTCTAGAGAGTCCAGGGGTCTACAAACAGGGCATACATACATACATTACATCCCTCCCTTTGCCCGCTAGGGTAAAACTAGTGTGGCACAGACTGCCCATCATTGGTGTAGTTTAACATGCTAGTTGAACTTCATACCTTAATACACTCTCCCATCAAGAGATAGCAGCTTTCTTCCCCACCCACCAAATCTAGCCTAAGTTTTAAAGGATGGGAGGGCTCCCTCACCTCTTCGGCATTTTCATCATCATCTTCTGTGTTTGTTGAGGGCGTTTCACCTTGTCCCTGTGCACATAATGAATCTGATCAGGACCAGAAAGACACTTTCCCAACAAAACTGGGGCCAGCATGACAGAATCTAAAAACCATTTCCCCCACACAATGATGAAAAGCACTAAAGTTTCCCCTGCTTGGATGCTTCTCAGTCCCAGACACAGAATGCCCAAATGATTCAAAGGCTTCCATACATAGGTGCTACTTCTCCCTACAGTTAAGGACCCCATTTCACTTTAAAAAGGATTGTTTTTGCAAAAAAATGCAGAGTTTCTATGCAAGTAGAGCAACTTGAGGTATTGACAAAACCTAACCCAAGTACCTACTGGGAAGGGTCCGACAATGTTGTTATGCCAATACCACAGGAATATTATCACGAAGCTAAGAAACGGCCAGTTCCACTATAATGCTGATACTATTTAGCCCATTAAAGGCTACATGACTGATAGCTGAAGTTAGCCTTTTTTTTGAATGCTCAAAGGTAGGGCCTTCCATTTTCACTGAGATGAATTTCCCATTCTTTGATATTCTCCACACTGCCACAGAGCAGCAATAATAATAATAAAACAATTTAGACAGGGTACATGAAATTTAACCCTCCAAAAACTACTATTACTCCTTAAATGTAGCTATTTTTTGCCTAAAAAATATTTTTTGTCTCTAAATTTTGCCCTTTTCCAACTCTTCTCCTCAATGTGTTGAGCTCTAGTCTTGTATTTGTTTGCCACTGCCACCTGGGTGGTATCATCAGTCTTCACCCCATTCAAAATTTCTTACTGAATGCCACCCCCAAACCCCCGGCTCTCTGTTGACATGACCCAGGAGGGTGTGTAATCTTTGACTCCTTCCCTCCCTCTCGGCCATCTACCAAGTCCTGGAGATTTTAATAAAGTATCTCTCCAGCATCCATCCCTTCTCAACTCCCACTGCAATTACCTACCCTTTTTCAGGCCTTCCTCTCATTTCAACTAAACTCTTGTAATAGCCTCATATAACCAATCTTCCTCCCTCTAGTCCAGGGGTTCTTAACCTGAGGTTCAGAAACTTAAAAAAAAAATATGTATTTTTGTTAACTATATTTAAATAGAATTGGCTATTATAATCCTATGTAATTTATTATTTTACCATTTAAAAAATAATATTCTAAGAAGGGGGTCTAGAGGTTTCACTAGACTGCCAAAGGGATCCATGACACCCAAAAAAGCTCAACACTCCTGCTCTGATTGAGCCAAACTTTCTGCAGTTCACTGTTCACAGTGCTGCCTAACTCATTCTCCCAATGCATTGAATTGATCATGTTACTCAAAAACTTTGAAGGGCTTTCCCAGGGAGATCCTAGCATTCAATGTTCTCCACACACTGGTCCCAGCCTACCCTTTCAGCTTCTGCCATCCTCCACAGTTATTTATTAACCTTTCCCTCACCACTGACTGCTTACTACACCAACCCCATCCCACCTGCTGGTCCTTCTCTATGATCACCCCCTCCCCCCATAATGGGCCATCTTGTTCGTGTCCTTCATGTATCAAAGATGTTCCCAACTCAAGATTTCTCAGCACATCTCTCTTGAAATAGTTAACTGTGTGTGATCCCATTAAAGCTTGGAGAACAATAGGAACTGAGGGCTCCCTCATAATAGCATTGCATCTCCAGGGGCCTTGCAACCTATCAGGTACTGAGTAAACAATTGATAAATGAGATTACAGAGGACAGTAAAAGATGACTTTTGAAGCTAAGTCAACTTCTTTTAGCACTACTTTATTCACTTTAAAATGTGGGGTTAGAGGAGGAAATGGCTTCTAGTAATTCCAATCTACTCATTCTGCTAAGTCTCCTGAGGATTTCTGAGATCTACTCTACATTTTCGTTTTTGAGTTACTGACCATATAACTGCCTTTCCTTCAATATTGATTTAGATATCTTACTGTCTTTTCACCTCTCTCCCAGCTAATTTGAATCATGAAGGCAACAAGGCACCACCAAAACATTAAGTAACCTTTCAAAGCTGAATTTCGATAGTAGTTGGCACATTTACCTGTGTTTAATGCCACAAACAATCATTTTGCACCATGTAATGCATTAATTCAACATCCCCAGGAAAAGGGAGACAATGTTACTCCTACTAAAGATAGATACACAGAAGGGGCAGCTAAGTGGCTCAGTGGATAGAAACTCAGTCCTAGAGATGGGAGGTCCTGGGCAAGATCTGCCTCAGACACTTCCTTAGCTGTGTGACCCTGGGCACTTAACCTTCATTGTCTAGCCCTCACTGCTCTTCCTTGGAACTGAAACATAGTAATGATTCTAAGACATAAGATAAGAGGTTTCAAAAAAGTGAGAGAAAAGGCAGAATATGACTTAAGTCATTAGTATGCTACCGAAAGGCCTCAAATGTGCTAAATTAAATCACTCAGACTAAAACCAGGAGAACAAAGTAGTGTACCTTTTGGCATACTTAAAGCCTTCAGCTATTCTGTTGACTACTTTTGCCCTTCCTCCTCAAATAATCAACAATTAATGGCAGGTAACCTTTCTACCTAGAAGACTCCCAGCAAACAAACCTCCAGGTACTTAAGAGAAATTAGCCCCACCTCAGCTACCTGTGAAAGTGCTCCAGGGCCTGAGCTTCCTCTTTGGTTTGTGAAGTCTCCCTGCGATGAAGACACTGTTGAAGAAGGGACTGGGCATGTTGAAAAAAACGGATGTGTGAAAAAGCCGGAAGAAGTCTGTGACCTTGAAGAATTCAGGCTGTGCGTGTCCATGTCCTCCTCAGAGCCATGATGGCACAGTACAAGGTCCACCAAGTCTGCTTTCTCTCGACAAGTGTCTATTGGTATATTCCGGAGAATGAGATACTGCCTCAGATCTCTGACTTTCAGTCGCATTAACTGAGGGCGCTGAAAGGCAGTTTCTTGTAACAAGTGACAAGTACAACATCTTCGGAAATTTTCTTGTATGACTGAACAGACAGAACAAAAATCTTTCTTGCAGTCACAACATACATGCTAAAGAAATGGATGGAAAAAACCACATAATTATGCATGCCAGATGGCCAATGACTTTAAAGCAGCCCTTCTTTGGGTTTCTTGCAACAGCAGTTCTTAATATCAATATATTACATGACATTGTTGTGAAGTACTAGATGTCACCGACCCATTTCCATAGGCCTTTAGATTATGAGAGAGTTAGGAACACTTGGAAACAGACTGTTGAAACCATTTGGGTTTACAGAAGTTCAATTTCTTTCAGAAAACCATACAAGCTTGTGTTAATGAATTAAAACCTTTCCACCCTCAGCACAAACATATAATTAGCAGAGAGCACAGCTGACACCACCAAGAGGAAAAGAAGCAACAGAGAAAAACATTTTTTCCTGGTTCTTTTCATTGAACATTTATTCCCAATTAAAGAAAGATGAACACCACAATGAGCAGGAATAAAGGAGAAAGGCAAGTGATCCTCCAAGGTTAATCCTAGAAAACAGAAAACCTGGCTAATACAATAATCTGTATCTTTTCATAGCCTTAATCACTCTCAAAGCTATTTCTACACCTCAGCTTAGAGATGAAAGGCAATCATTTATTTCAAGTTTGTTGCAATGTTTCCAGAAACTAATATTTCTTTAAAAAAACAAAAAACAAACAAACAAAAAACTTGACCAGATAGAATTCAAGACAATCTGGGAATTTGAAAGCCATCAAAACAAACAAACAAAAAAACACCATTTAAAGTTTCTTTACAGTTACTTTACAATCTAAAAAAAAGTTCTCATGTTAAGAAGCAGCTACTTCCTTATTCTAGAGACTCTTCATTTGATATTTAAAAATATAACAATTAGACGAATTTGAAAAATTGAGATCAGAATAAGACTAGAATAACTCCACACATTTGGGGAAATGACTGAGGTGACCACAGATCTCTATGTAAACAATTCATTCTTCCCTAGACAAAAGCTATAGTGTAATTGCTTAAAGCACACATCTTCCAGGATAGCAAGGCAAGCTGTGAAAGTTAACAGGCAGATTTCAGGACTGGTTCCACTTGGTATCTGCCTCAGTTTTTCCATCCTATAAAATGTAACTGCCAAAGAGGTATTGCCTTCAAAAACCACTTAAAGAATCCCAATATTAAAGTAATCATCGAGAATCAAAATATACATAGAATCATAGAGAGTATTAAAAAGGGAAAGGATTTCTGTACAGTTAAATGTTTACATTTTGCTTTTAGAACTGAATACTGGCAACTGGAAGCAGAAAAAGTGAGAAGCTGCAGCAAAGCCATGCTTTACCCTAGTGAGCCACCAAAACAGAACATTAAGTTGTTTCTAAGATAAGAAAATTAGTGTAGTAAATGGCAGTTACCTTCCTCTTTTCATTCTGAAAACTTTACTAAACAAAAAGAAAAAAGAAAAGAAAAGAAAAAGAAAAATCTCCAAGCAGTTCACAATTTCACCTAAAGGAATTTACCTGTTACTTGATTTAAACTATCAAAGACTGTGTTCTATGCATATTTTAAAATATAAAACTCACCTTTTTTCTAAAAACTGAAAATGAAAGTCCACAGGCTTTGCAAACTATATTAGCTCCTCCTGTAGCTGCTGGTGGGTATGTGGAAAAGTCAGTGTTGGGTGCAAATCTGAATGGGCCGGTACCTCCCCCAAATCCAGATTGTTGGCCTCTTACCGCGCCAGTCCCCATGACTTCATTCAGCAGCCCACAGCACGAAGCCCACATAGACGTGGCACCCGCCTGAAAAAAACCACCAGACAATTAGTAAATTCCTTTCAAAGTATAGCAAGCCCCAGCTATCTGGACCTTTCTGGAAATGAATGATTAGGGATCAGCTGAAGATTTGACAAACCCTTTAAGCACCAAGATTCCTCATTTTATGAATAGAAATCTTCCTTAAATGTATTACATAATTATTTACCATTAAGAGTAATGAACACAATTTAATTTAAATTTTTCCTAAAACTGTAGGGTTATTGGGGACCACTTCTCATTGCTGTGTGCCTGCAATGTAGCATCATCCTCTCATCCCAATTCTTGCCCTGTTTTAGCAATTTGTTGTCAGGCTTAGATCCAGATAACAAGGGTTTTTAGAACCATATGAACTGGCTTTGAGCCAGTATCTGAAGGTCTCTCATACGAGCAGTGTACGTAGAGGTTTGTGGACATCTATTTTGCCTATGCAGAGTGGGTTTTGGTTCCATTTCTGGATAAGGCTCCCAGATAACTGAATTTTTAATGTAGTTACAATAGCATCTCAGTCAAAGAGTTCCTCCAACCTCAATCTGCACTCGAAATATGAACTATGCAGTATTTGTAAAAGTCTATTTCAGAGAATCTATCCAAAGTCTAGTTTTTTCATTCCTGCTGATAACAGCACTGGGAAGAGGCATGAAACAATGAGAAACCAAGCATTGCCCAAGATTCTGAAACTACTTCTGATATCTCCAAACCATAGAGTAGCATCTATAATTAACTGCTCATCTGCAGGTTACACTTACAAAATATCTGATAGAGGCAGCTGGGTAGCTCAGTGGATTGAGAGTCAGGTCTAGAGACGGGAGGTCCTAGGTTCAAATTCGGCCTCAGACACTTCCCAGCTGTGTGACCCTGGGCTAGTCACTTGACCCCCATTGCCCACCCTTACCACTCTTCCACCTAGGAGCCAATACACAGAAGTTAAGGGTTTAAAAAAAAAATCTGATAGACATAATTTTATTTGATGTTGACATCACTACCAGAGGTCCTCTGGATACTGACATCTTCTTGGGTACCCAGAGCTCACACCTCATATGTGTTGTCCCAAGTCCACTGACTTGCCCTTCTGAAGGAGAATCTAGCCAGGGTTCTGGGAGGATTTCAAAAATGGACTGCTTGCTTAGTAACCCCCATCACTTAGCACAATGCCTGATGCACAGCAGGTGCTTATTGACAAATTCTTGTTGACCATACTTACAAAAAAAAATGCTCATCTAAATAACCGTGATGATATCAGCACTTTACTCCCAGGACTAAGAAGATCAAATGAATTATTCATAAAGCATTTACTAGCACACAGTAGGCTCTTACTGTGTATTGAACAGAACTCTAAAAGGAGAGGAAGCTGCAGGGCAGAGCTGGGTCTGGAGTCATGAAGACCTGAATTCAATGTGGCCTCAGACACTAGCTTGTGTGACACTAGGCAAATCCCATAACTCATCTGCCTCGATTTCCCCACTGGTAAAATGGGGATAATATTAGCAAACTGTCTCCTGGATTTATTGTCAGGTTCAATTGAGATATTTGCAAAAGGGCTAAGAGAATCTTAAAGCATTATACAAATGCTACTTAAAAGAATATGTGCATGAGGTAAACTCTGCTTTAAAGTAATCTAATTATATAAAAATATGGATTTAAGAAACACAATTAGGGATATTTTCCAGAAAAATTCATTCTAATATTTAGTCTAGAAAAGAAAAAAAAACTGGGGGGTGGGGGGAGAGAAGAAGAGAACCTATTTTCAAGTGTTTGAAGGGCTGTCTAATAGGAAAGAAATTACCATTTTCCAGTCTGGCCCTAGAAAACACCATTAAAAAAAGTGGGTTGGGGAGAAGCAAATATAGGTTTCCTGCCTAACACATAGGCATAGCCCTAAGTAAGGCAGGAATCTCTCATCACTACATGAAGACTGGTGGAGGGAATGCTTTTTCATATATGAGCTGAACTTGATGATCTCTGAATAGAGGAAGCTTCTCTGGTGCTTTTGAGAAAGGCCTTGTTTTCTTCAAAATCTATATACACTCTTTCTGGTACTGCAGGCTCTGAAACTCTCCAGTTTGGAAAACTTTCCTGCCCACTTAGCCTCTAAAGAGCTAAAATTAATTTTGCATTTAATATGTGATTGTTTCTGCCATCAAAGCTCTGAAAACAAGGACTATTACTTTCTTATGAAAACACCTAGAACAGAAATTCTTATCCTTTTTAGTATCCTGGACCTTATTTGCCAGTCGGATAAAACCTCAGAACAGAATGTTTTAAAATGCACAAAAGAAAATGCATAGAATTACAAAGGAAAAACAATTATATTGAAAATCATCCAGGGGCAGCTGGGTAGCTCAATGGATTAAGAGTCAGGCCTAGAGAAGGGAGGTCCTAGATTCAAAGCCCCCTAGATTCAAAGCCGGCCTCAGACACTTCCCAGCTGTGTGACCCTGGGCAAGTCACTTGACCCTCATTGCCCACGCTTACCACTCTTCCACCAAGGAGCCAATATACAAAAGTTAAGGGTTTAAAAAAATTTTTTTAAATTAAAAATTAAAAAAAAAAAAAAAAAGAAAGTCATCCAATAGTTTTGGATATTTAAAAAATCTACACACGAGTTCACAAGGCTTGATTAAGAACCCCTAAACAATGGTCTATAGAGAAATTCTAAGCATTTTGAGCTGGAAATGACAATAGAGATCTAGTCCAACCCGTCTTTTAAAGAAGAGGAAACTTCAAAGTCCAGAGGGTTAAATAATTTGTAGTTCATACAAGGAAGTTTCAGAAGTGAGATATGAGCCCAGCTGTCTCTACATCAGTGTTCTCCCACAATACAATTCCCCGCCTAGTAAGGAACAAAGTTGAATAGGAGCAAAGATCAGAAATGTAAAGGAAACATTTTTTTCTGTCATAAAGGAATCTTGTTAATTTTTTCTGTCTGAGATGACCTATGAAGGAAGCATATAACTCCATTTTTCCTTTTAGAGATATTGAGAATATTTTTCCCATAACTTCAGGTTCTTTTGGATTAAGAGAGAAAAACTACCAGGATTTCATCAAAATCCAAGGAAGCAAAAGTCCTAACTTTGATCTCATTATCAAAACTCAATTAAGGGGTAACAACTGCCTTTCCCCTTGAAGTGAATCATATAAAAAGTTGAGCTAGAAAAGATCTTAGAGGTCACCAAATCTACCCTTAATTTTACAGATGAGAAGACAAACACAAAAGTCAAATGACTTGCGCAAGATCACACACAGCTAGTGTCTGTGGCAGGATTAGAAGGGGTCTTTCAGATTGCAAGGTCCAGGGTTCTATTAAACCACTTAGCACATAGACCCTTGCACATGATAAGCTCATCATAAATGTTTGCTCAATAGTTGAAATGGGTTTTTTCATATGAGTTGAACTTGATGAGGAGTTAAGAGAGACATGGACAAGAATACCACAGGATGACAAAGCATGCATAAAATGTAATCGGGGGCCATCATTTCATAAAAAGGGAGTCATGTTAAATGAGATCATTAATCCACTGAAGTACCTGAAACTACTACATCTGGAAGCCAGTTACAGCAAAGAAGGGTGGCTAAAAAAAACAGGCAAAAAGATCAGTTTCAAAGTTGCAAGTATTTATCAAGTCTTTTCACTACCTAAACAGTCTTTATAGCAACAGTCCAGACAAGTAATCATCCAGCCTCCCATTAAAGACTTAAGTAATGAGAATTATTACTAACTACCAAAGCAGCTTTTGAACTGCCTAGTCAAAACAGTTCTTCTATCACCCAACTTAAGAAGCAAGAAGGATCTGCATTAGAAAAGCTATTTACTTTCTCCTCCAATCCACCCCATCTCATCCTCCAGATAAAATTGAAATTTTGATTTCAAATACATACAACAAGGACCTTCAGCAAATAAGGAAAGGTATCAAAGAATACTCCCCCCCTTTGAGATTAGTATGGTTACATATTTTGCTTTCTCTACACACCTCTCTCCAAGTTGGGAGTCAGCCTTACTGAGTGAAACCACAAAAGTCATTATGTTTAATCAGAATCTTGAGATAAAAAATGCGGAAAAGCTTTATTAGACCTAGTAGTGAAATTCAAATTCCTTGTTGCCTGGAAATGGAAGTGAAACTGTAACTATATTACTGCTGAATTTCATGTGGAAAGCTAAAAAATTTGCATGCCAAAAAGGTCCCCAGTGGCCCTACTTCCCAAAACTACAAAGCCCTACTTAATCTGCAAGATCTGTAGTTTCTAAGCTTTCTGAGAAGGAAGGGATAAACTGAGAAGAATCTGCCAGTCAGATAGCTTCAAATTTCATTTTTTGTTATGGGCATTGTGATCTAACTTAACTTTATAATACTGTGTAAGGAAATATTTCAAAATGTTTTTTAAAGAGTTGGGGGCAGTCCTGGGTTTGAATTCAACATCGGACACTTCCTAGCTGTGTGACTATGAGCAAAGTCATGGCGACCCCCATTGCCAAGCCTCGGAACCAATACACACCATTGTTTCTTAGAACAGAAGGTAAGGGTCATTTTTAAAAATACATTTAAAATTCTTTTAAAGAGTTCATATCATATGTTTTGAATAGTCCTAATATCTCATTAGAGGAGGGGTCTTTAAGAACTTTTTTTGTGTCACAGACCCCTTTACAGAATGTTTTTTAAAACTAATTTAAATGTGAAAATGATATATAATGGATTACAAAGAAAATCAATTATATTTTAATGATATACTATTTCTCCCATTAAAGCTCACAGATTCTCAAATCTACAAACCCTCTGAAGTGTTCCAAGAGATCCCAGGTTAAAAATCCATGCACTAGAGCATGTGTTTAAAGGGGGCTCATGTTTCTTTAGTGATTCTACCATAAACACTACTAAACTTAAAGGAAATGAGGAAAACAAGTTTATATGAAATTTTGGTTATATGAAATTAAATGTTAGTACAGAACAATAGTAGGAAGCTGTAACTTAGGTCTGACCAAACCCACAAGGGCATTTACCACCTAACCTATTTTACTTGAACCTTTCAGTCTAAGTGGAATAAGAACTCTACTCACCTTTTGAAAGTTACTTAACTGGCTACAAACTAAATTAATAATTAGGCATACTAATATTTTCTGTGATTATTTTAAAGTTTCGCAAAAAATTCAGGAACACCATCAGGTTAAGTGAGAGAAAGAAGGGCTATACAAATCTCTACATCACCTAAATCCAATGCACCAACAAAATATAGAGCCAATGCAAACAAGAAATTCTAAACAGTACCACTGATGTGATTAAAATATATTTATAAGAGAGAAGAAAAGATTTCAAGTTGGTTCCTTTCCCAGAATACTTATTAAGGATGAACAAAGAATCTGAAGATGGCAACTAACAGTTTGTCCCTAACTAAGAATATCTGTAGAAATTACCTGACCAATCTTTTATCAGTGAGTGGAGAAATTCCAAAAATTTAAAATGTCTACCACAGATAGAAGTGCATTCTAAATAGATGATTTTTTAAAATTCATACAAATTCTACACTGAAAATTCTTTTTCAGAAATCCAATTGAAAATAAAAATTACTAAGCAGACATGTGAAATTACTATACAGTGAAGCATGCAGTTAGCTCTCTCAAAGGGCGCCCTACAAAATGTAAATGCTGTTACTGTAGATAAAAAGAAAACAAGTAATTTTTAAAAAATTTACTTTCTGTTTTAGAATTGATATGAGCTATCGGTTCAAAAGGAGAAGGTGGTAAGGTAAGACTGTTGGGATTAAGTGACTTGGCTAGGGTCACACACAGCTAGGAAGTGTCCAAGGCCAAATATGAACCAGAACCTCCTATCTCCAAGGGTACTTTAGTGGTTTTTAATTTTTTTAATTTTTATGAATATTTATTATCCCTTCCTCCTACTCTCCACTCCATTAAACAAGTTTTTAAGAGCACCAAAAAAACAAAACTGTCACAACAAATAATGCATAGCCCACTCAAAACATATATATTCATATTAGCCATGTTCAAATATGCACAATTCATCTTCATTCCTCTGGACTTTAAAGTTTTATCAAAATATATTTATCAGAATTTTAAAGTCTTTTAATGTTTTAATCATGTAAACTGTTCAAGTCTGCTTTACTTTATTTCGTATTAGTCAGACCACAGAGATGTTCCTAATTTTCTCTGAACTTAATTTTGTCATTTGTCAGATAATAATCTATTACATTCATACCCCACAGTGTCTTTAGCCATTTCTTAAAAAGTGGGTACCTGCTTAATTTCCATTTGGAGAGCTATGAAAAAAAAAGCTGCAATTAAGAAATAAGGAAAGTTATCAATAGGAAAAAAGTTACTGAGTTTAATTTTTCGTTCATTTAAAGGAGCAGCTAGGTAGCTCAGACTGAGGGTCAGGCCTAGAGACTGGGTTCAAAACTGGCCTCAGACATTTCATAGCTGTGTGACCCTGGCGCAAGTCAATCCCTATTGATTAACACTTACCGCTCTTCTAACTTGGAAAAAAACATGGTATTGGTTCTAGGATGGAAGGTATGGGTTTTTAAAAAAAAAAAAAAGAAAAGAAAAAAACTCAGAAATTCCTTAAAGAAACTCCCATCTCCCTATACTTTCTAGAAACTTTATGAGATAACATAGTTAGAGTTAGCTCAGAGCACTAACAATGTTCAGCTTCACTGTTCCCAAATACCAATATTTTGGTACTAATACTTAGTAATTTAGGATTTGGGAACAGTGTCAGGTTGTTCAAACGTCAGGGAGCCTTCTGCTTTTAAAACCCCACCTCACCAAATAAGATCACTTTCGGTAAGAAGCATCCTGGATAGTCCTAAAGCCTCCAGATTTCGCCAGGTTTTTAAAAAATAAAGAACTACGTGGATGTGACACAGAGCCTCTTTGCACTGCATTTCACTCTCCGATGAGCCTCCAGTTTCACACACAATTACGGAGATTCATCACTTATGTCATGCTACTGAAAAACAGAATCCAGCCAACTCGACAAGCTGCCCCCCCCCCCCCTTCCCCCGACTGAGCTCAGCAGCTACAGAGACAGGTCTGGGGCCCGGGCGGGGAGAGGGAAGCCAAGAAGAGACTGCCCGTAGTCAGGCCAGAACTTCCCAGCCCAGCCCCTCCCCCGCCGGTCCCGCAGTTACCATCCTGCGCCAGCGCAGGTCCTGCCCGACCGCTCGCCCTCGGGGCCGCACACCTCAGGTGCTCCGAATCCAGATCTTACCCTGTTGGGGGGCACAGGGGGAACTGGCTGGCGGCGCACCCCTTCCAGGACCGCCAGGGAGGGCTCAGGGGCTCAGAGAGAAGGAAATTTCCCGAGGGGGGTCACCGGCCCCGGGTGAACTGAGGGAACAGCGGCAACCGAGGGTCGCGAAGGAGTCCGGGGAGAAGGGTCGTCGGCCGTCGCCAGTCCGGTCCCGCCCCCCCCCCTTCCGGAGGGGTTCCTCTCACCTTCATGGCCGCAACCGCCTCTCCTCGGTCGGCTCCACGGGAAAACTCAGCACCATAGCCGCCCCGGCCAGTCCTCCACCTCCCGTCCGCACAGGGCGAGGGCGGCGACGGCCCCAACGGCAACCGCTACGACTGAGAGCTGCTGGTAGCCGAGCCGCTCGGTTGTCTATGGTGGCAGCGTCGGCGGCGGCGGCGTCACGTAAGGGGCGTGGGGGTACGCTAGGCTAGAACTGGGAAAGACTAGAAGGGGGAGGGAGTGAGCGGAGAAGGGCGAGCGGCGGTCGAAACGGCCAATCCAGAGAAGAGCTCGAAGGGGGCCGGCCGAAAGAGCCAATCAAACGTAGAGAAAGGGGCGGGCCCACACCTAGGTGGTGGGTAGGAGGTGAGCCGAGACGGGGGGGAAAGGGCGGGGCGGAAGAAACCATTCTGCCCGAGGGGTGTGTGTGTGTCCAC
Organism: Gracilinanus agilis; assembly: GCF_016433145.1. NCBI lineage: Eukaryota > Metazoa > Chordata > Mammalia > Didelphimorphia > Didelphidae > Gracilinanus > Gracilinanus agilis. The sequence continues at coordinate 754,438,345 of NC_058130.1, forward strand.
CAGTAAAGGAACAGGAAGAAAAGCTCTTTAGTCATCTTTCTCCAGAGGTAAGGGCCGCCCCTCCCTTCGGAACGAGACGATGACGTCATCCAGGGGAGGAGGAAGGGAAAGTAGTAGGCGCCGAGGTGGAGGGGAATTCGAAAGGCTCCAACCGACGTAACGGCCCAGTGCGGGAGCGCTCACCTGGGCCTGGACTTTTCCTCTCCTCGCCCGACCGACGCCCCTCTGAGCTCTATGATAACGCACGAACGGTGGCTCAGTCTGACCCCAGGGACCAGGAGCTCCGCAGGGGTGCGCGCACACAGCAGGAGCCAAATCATGGCGAGGGACCTGGCTGACCCCGGAGAAGGGGGCCAGGAAGGGTAGCGCACTGAGGAGCGAGCCTATTGTGTGCAGACCCTGGACTAAGTACGGGGCTCCCAGAACCCCGGCTTGGCCCAGGGCTTTAACTTCCGGAAGATTCTTGAGGGAGGGGCATTATTGGCTGTTGTCTATTAAAGCCCTATCAAATTTCAGGGGCTCCCCCAAAGCTTGTTATTAATCAGAGCGGCTCAAAAGTGTGGCTCCCCAAAAGGCCATCCTGGCCTAGCCCAGCACTTTAGAGTAGGAAATAGGCCCAGAGAAGTGAAATGATTTGCTCTGGGCAACACAGCCAGTAAGTGTCTGGAATGGGATTTGAACCCAGGTCCTCCTCACTCCCAGCCCTGGGCCCTCTCCTCCTTGGACAACAGAAGGTATTTACTAAGCCCTTGTATGTGCCAGGAGCTGGGCTAAGTGACCCAGGGTCCACAAGCAGAGCCTGAAGACCCCTGGGGCATTCGGTGGAGGTCTAGACTGAACTAGGTGACCCCTCCAGGTCCTCCGACTCTGAATTCTGTCTGGTCTCTGGCTCTCCTCCACAAGATTCTGTGCCTGATGCCTCATTGTGACATGGAGGAGCCCAGGAGTTCTGAGGGTCCTAGAGGACAGGCCTGACTTCTGACAAGTTCTGGGGTCCTACAGGAGAGCGGGAAAGGACCAGCCCTCATCTATGCCATTGACAGTCACTCTGCCCATACCAGGTCCACACACAACTTAGAGTTCAAAAACAGATAAAATCCCATTATCAAGATTAAACAACTACAAAAAGCTGGTAATCGTTTTGATTCATCCAACTGAAAAATAATCACTTATCTCTGGTGTACACTGGAGAGTCATTTCCCTAAAACTATTAAATCCATTTTTATCCACCCCCTCTCTAAGGATTGGCCTTTTTACTTGCTTAAAGGTAAAAATGTGAATTGATCATTCTGGAGTTAGAATGCAGATAGAAGCCTAAGATTTTTCACTTTTATGTTTTTATTTTGGGGTTTTGGTGTTATATTAATATTCTCTTACAACAATGAACAATATGGAAGTATGTTTTGCATGAGAATACATGTATAACCCAAACCAAACCAAATTGCTTACCATTTCTGGGAAGGAGGAAGGAAAAGAGGGAGGGAGATAATTTGGATCTTATAACTTCAGAAAATGTATATGGAAAATTGTTATTATGTCTAATTGGAAAAATGAAATATCTTTTAAAAAATAAAAAGAAATAAAGGTGAATTCAGGAGATGCTTCTCTTATTGAACTTTAGGGGCTCTTAGTCTGAGCACTACCCTAAAGAGTCAATAATTATTTATTAAATATTATGTGCCAAGCACTGGGAATAAACAAAAACAGTCCCTCCTCCCAAGGAACTCATTCTAATAACTCTGTACAAACAAAATATAGAGGACAAACTGGAACCAGACAGAAGGCACTAGCATTTAGGAGGCCTGGGAAAGATTTCTTTTAGAAGGCAGAATTTTCGTTGGGCCTTAAAGAAGCCAGGGATGTCAGTAAGTTGATATATAGAAGGAACAGGGTTCCAGGCATGGAGAATAGCCAGAGAGAGTGCCTGGAGCTGAGAGATTTGGAGTGTCTGAGCCAGAAGGCTGGTGTCCCTGGATCAAAGAGGACATGGCAGAGAGAGAGGAAGGTGTGTAAAAAGACTAGAATGGTAGAGAGGGCTGGGTAAAGGACTTTGAACACCAGAGCATTTTGTACTTGAGGAATCCTACAGGGGATAGGGAGCCACCAGAGTTCACTGAGGAGGGGGACAAGATCAATTTAACAGCTGACTAGAGGATGGAGTGGGCTGGAGAAAGAGACTAAAAGCAGACAGACCCACCAGCAGCATTTTCAATAGTTCAGGTGTGAGGTGATGAGGGTAAGCAATGTTAGAAGAGAAAAGGAATGTTACCAAGGTAAAACAAAGCATTTAGAAATGGGGAGTTGAAGATGATGAGGTTGTGGGCCTGCAAGGCTCTAAGGACAGTGATACCCTTGACTATTAATAGAGAAAGTTAGGAAGAGGGAAGGTTTTCGGAGGAAATGAGAATGAGTTTGGCCTGGGACATATTGAGGGTATCCACACGAAAATGGTCCAATAAGCAGCTGGAGATGTGAGCCTAAGGGTCAGGAGAGAAATTAGAGCTGAATAAATATATTTGAGAATCATTAGTATAGAGACAGTGTGAGAGCTGATGAGATCAAGTGAAGCTGAACACAGGGAGAAGAGATGAGGGCCCAGCCCAGTGCCCAAGAGCACCCACCATTTATAAAGTTGTGACTTGTACGAAGACCCAGCAAAGAAATCTGAGAAGGCACGGTCAAACGGATAGAAAGAGAACCAGGAAAGGGCAAACAGTGTCATGAAAACCCAGAGAGAAGAGAGCAGCCAGGAAAAAAAGGTGATTAACAATGTCAAAGGCTGCAGAAAGGTCAAGGAGTATGAGACCTGAAAAAACAATTCAGTTTGGCCACTAGGAGATCACTGGTAACTTTTGGAGAGAGTAGTTTGGAATGGATGAAGTCAGAAATCGGAGAGCATTGAGGTAAGAAGAGGAAATGAAGTGAAGGCAAGATACAGAAAGAGAGTTAGCAGAGATGAAAGGACCAAATGACGGTTTCTGAGGATGGGGAGAGACATGGGCATGTTTGTAGACAGCAAAAAGCAGCCAATAAACAGGAAGCACTTGGAGATAAGAGAGAGAGTGGAGATGACTGGAGACAGGATGGAAGAACATCCCTTGTGCAGGTATCGAGGCTTGCCTAGGCCATCAGCACACACACACACACACCCTTCCTGTGTGACAGGAATGAAGGAGAGAGTGGAGGAAGGCATTTAAAGGATATGAGATGAGGTGGAGGAGGGAAGAAAAAGAAGCTCTCAAGAAATGGTCCTAAATTCTTTTCAGTGAAATATGAGGGAGCAAGGCTCTCAGCTGAGGGGATTTGGAGTTTGGGAGGCCCAAGGAAGCATGGAAAGGCTGGAAAAAGCCACCACTGGAGAGGATAGCCTCACTGCAGTGAGGGGCTAGATGGGATTTAGTCAGCACAATTTTAGCTCCAGTTTTTCCCAGCTTCTTTAGTGAAGGCCTTCCCCAGAGGACCTGGCCTCTCCCTTTAAAAAATAGTGAACCTTCTGTTAAGAATGAAACTCAAGGTCTTCAGACACTGTCTCCTTGGTAATGATTAAGTATAGATAAAGGTTTATAGTCAGATGAAACCAAGGATTTGGGCAAAGATACTGAGAAAATATTTCTAAAGGGGGCAAAGGGGAAGAAAGGGACTTCATATGCTTCCTTACTAGCATAAGGCTAAAAGGGATTTGTTATAGAGAGCTAACATCCTTCCCTTTAGCCACTCTGGGCTCCCAGCTCAACCTATGGTCCACAATGCTTTAACCCATGATCCCCTCAGGTGTGAGGGCCAGAGCTCTCCCTTCCAAAGTACAAATGGAACTAATCAAACTGTTCTCTTGGCCAATATCCCCTCTCACTCCCCTCCCCAAATCCCATCCTTCAAGTTGTTTTTGCTTCAGGGGAAAAAATCCTCCAGTCCAGAGAACTTATCTTCCTAGATTTGGAGAGATCTGCCTTTAAGCAAAGTGTTTATTAGGCAATGACACATTCTCCTATAGGATGGCTTTGATTTATTCAAAGATGTGTCTCCCCCACCATTCCAAAAATCTATTTGCATTTCATCAGAGTCAAATAAAGTTGCTTTGAACCGTTCCCCACCTGGCCCCCAACCTCTTAGAAGCAAAAGGCCACTAGAACAGTAAAAGACCTGAGGGCCTATCTAATATGACCTCCTTGTTGTACAGATGAAGGAACTGAGGCTAAGACAGAGGCTAGGGACACAGGTTACAAAGAAACGAAGTGGCAGAGCTAGGATCCAATTTCAATTGGCTCTTTCCAATGAACCATATTACCTCTCCACAGACCCCTGATGAACTCTGAGGCCAGTCATTTTATGCCATAAACACTTGGCTGGGGACCAAGAAAGCACTTCTTCTCTTGAGATCTTGTGACTCATTTAACAAAGAGTTATGAAGCACCTGTGTTGGGTGTTGGGCATTGTGGGAGAAAAGGACTTTACTCTCTGATTCACTGAGCTTGTAAGGAGATAGGATACCCAAACCCCAGAATGGTAGTACATAATATTACATAAGTGCAATTGAGAAATGCACAACACTGGGCTAGGTCCCAGAGGAAATGGCAAAAAAAAAAAAAAAAAAAAAAAAAAAAAAAAAAAAAAAAAAAAGATTCAAAGTCATAGAGAACTAGTTACCTTAATCCAGAGACCTACAGGGGGAAAGTATCTTGTAAATTAAGTACAATAGGAATCCAATTTATTAAACTCAGGTCTTGACTCCTCATTCAGTGGTCCTGTTATGCATGGTTATCTTTTAACTCTCTCTTTTCACATTACTTAGTAAAGAAAAAGGCTTGATCTGTCAAGTGTCTGAACAATGGGGTAAAGATGCTTTAAAAAAATTATCCTGCCTCCCTTTAGAAGACCTAGAGAAGCTTGTCCTATACCAGAAGCCTTCTACCTCAGCATTCTCCAACTCAAATAATATCCCAAACATCTCTCCCTCCTCATTTCTCTCATTTCCAGTACCCTGCTCCAGGTTCATGACACATGACAGAAGTCAGTAAACAGTTTTCAACTGTATAAATTTTATGGTTTTTATACTATAAAACCATGATTCTTCTCCCCTGGAATACTTAGCAGAGCATGAAAACATGGAAGGAGGGTCAAGTGAAATGATTAAAGGGATGGAGACACTTAAATACTGACAGAAGAAGAAGAATAGTAAAAGCTGATATATATATACATATATACAGACATACATACATATATACACGTATATGTATATGTATGTGTGTATATGTGTGTATACATATACACACATACACACACACACACACACACACACACACACTGGGTTACCCTAAAACTGGAAAATGTGGGTATTTGTGTGGATGTATATGTCTATATACTTTCCGTGTGTGTGAAATATGGGTACAATGTTAGTATCAATAATTTACAAATAACAAAACATACTAATTATCTATATAGTATACTCCAACAAGGTAGTAAGTATATAAGTTATATAAAATATATGCCCAGCATAACAATTATTAATACTGATGATAATGTATTGATTATATAGAAATATGCTATATCCTCTAACACGAAATGGAGTCACTACGTAGGATATATACAAGCTACATCACAATATTAATACTTTTGTTAATTTTCACTAATAATAAAATATTATTATGTATCATATACCCTAAGAAGGAAATGCAGCCAGTAGACAAGAGATATGGAAAACCTACACACACTATGGTGGTAATTATGCCAATAATTATTAATAATATTTAAAATGGACATTTGAATTATACACGGGCTGTTCCAACACAGGAAGTGGAGTGGGGGGGGAGACAAGTGTCTGCACCCACACATGCATCTTACAAACGTATGTGCACCCTTGTGTGTCACACCCACCTTTGGGCTCCAGGCTGCTCCTCTGTGGCCAGACGTCCTTCTCCTGTCCTCCTCCTTGCCGGGGCTTCCCTCTGCGGACCAGCCCTGTGTCCAGCTTCTGTCCAGCCTCCACGACCAGTGCTCCTCGTGGCTCCACCGCCTTGGGACACGTGCCGCTCACTCCCCGTGATGTCACTTCCTGTGTCGGGGCTTCAGGCCAGCGGGAAATAGGGGCCCACCAATCAAATCTCTCACCTCCTGAGATCCCCGCCTTCCTTCACAGCTGTCAATCAAGGACCAACCTCCTGGCCATAGGAGCAGCAGAGCAGCCTCAGGCAGGGCCACCCTCCCAGGAGGTTGGAATCTCCCCTACAACACCCCCACCCACCCACCCAGTCCAGTTTGGCGGGGTATTTTCTTACTCTCTTGTGTTTTGTCCAGCTGAAGAGCTCCAGCATAACGATCTGATTAGATAGAATTCCTTAATTCGCCTTTCAGCATCAGACTCCAGGTTCAGGAACGTGGTGGTGATCCCGGCCACCCATTTTACAGATTAATAGACTTTATTCCTTTATTTTCAAATCTCATTTTCATTTCCATTTTTTTGGCTTCTGCACCCTATTCTTTTACTTATATGTCCTTTCCCCAGCAAGCCATCATTAGAATCAAGCTTTAAAAAGAGGAAAAATCGTTGTCCAGCGAAACCAAACAATCCGTCCAACACGTCAGCTGGTGGAATCCAGAGCCAGAGCTTCAAGCGTACTTCATTCACGAAGTGAAAGGAAGAGCATTTCTCCGCCTGTGCTGGGGCCATGCTTTGTTATTACGTTTATATAATTCAGTTTGGGTTTTTCGTTTCTCTGTTCTTTTCAGTTTTAAAATAGTCACGAATATCAGCTCAATGAAGCCTTCCCCTGTTTCTCTAAATTCTTCCTAGCTGGCATTTCTTAGGGCACAGTAACAGTCCATTACGCAAAAGTGCTAAAATGTGTTTGGCCATTCCCAAGGCAATGGTCTTTGTTTCCAGGTGCCCCAAAGCGCTAGAATGCATACTTCCATAGACTTTTTTTTCCCTGTCTTCAATCACTGACCTATTAGCCTAACTCGTCTTGTTGTTTACCTAGAGACGCGGCCATCTCTTATCTCCATGCCTTTGTCCGGGCTGTTCCCCTCGCCTAGAATGCCCTCTTTCCTCCCCTTTCCCTCGTACAATCTTGTTTCCTTCAAAACTCCCCCAGCTGCTGGTAGGCTCGGGAAAGGGGTTGATGAAGCCTGGGCGCCGTGAACTGAACTGATGGGAGGGGAAGGACTTCCTTCCCTTTTCCTCCCTCTCTTATTCCAACTCTCATAAATGGATCTGGCTGTATTGATTTCTCTTCTGCGTCATTTGACCTTCTCAGTCCCAAGCGCTGTAGTCACTGGACCCCTGAGTCCACGGGAGGACCTCGGAGCCAGGATTCCAGGGCGGAGCTTGTAGCCCGCCAGGGAGAGCTCTAGCCACCTCGAGGAGACGCTCTTTCCTGTGACGGCGCTGCTAAGCCAACGTGCTTCCATTGACCCTTTCCATGGGAGATTGAGTGCCTCTGGCTTTGGGGATCTGGGAATGTCCAGGCGAGCCCCCAAAGGGCGCCTCCGGGATCTAGGCTTGCTCCCTAGCTCCATTTCACGTGGATATATACACCACTCTCTCTAGGAGAACTTAGGGGGCGGGCAATGTTTCGTTCTTGTCTTAGTATCCCCAGCACCCAGTGCTAGACACATAGTGGTGCTTAATAAATACTTTTTGATTGATGTGCCTAACAGTGGCAGCTTTGGATCAAAGAGTTTTTATTTTTTTCAATTTAATTTCCCCCCAATTGCATGTAAAAACAGATTATAAAAGAATTGATAACTTATCAGTAAATAATAATTAATTTATTATACCATATAATAATAATTAAAATAATATATGTTTATATAATATATAGTAAAAAAATAAGTTTCAGTCTCTGATTCTCTTCTCCCCCTTACCACCCCACTAAGAACCAATCTAATATAGAGTTTACCTCTCTTAATGATTGGTAAAAGGAAAATCAATAGATTTAACCAATCTAATAGAGATTTTATCTGTGCAATCATGTAAACCATTTTTCCATATTCTTTTTGTGGAAGGAAACTTGAACAAAAAAAGTGAAAAAGTTTGCTTTGGCTTGGATTCAGACTCTTATCAGTTCTTTCTTTGGAAGAAGATGCCATTTTTTTATCACAAGTTCTTTCAGATAGTTTTGGATCATTGTATTGCTGAGAATAGCTAAGTTATTCACATTTGTTCATTGTACAGTATCGTATACAGTGTTCTCTTGGTTCTGCTTATTTCACTCTGCTTCAGTTCATATAAGTCTTCCCAGGTTTTTCTGAACTCCTCTTGTTTGTCATTTCTTATAGCATAATAATATTCCTTTACAAAAGTTTACTCAGACTTAACTCAACCATTCCCCAAATTGATGGGTATCCCTTCACTTTCCAATTCTTTGACCCCACTAAAAAAGCTGTTTTAAATATTTTTGTACAAACAAGTCCTTCCCCTTTTATTTTTTTATCTCTTTGGGATATAAACCTAGTTATAGTATTGCTGAGTAAAAGGATGAACATTGTTTTAAAGCCCTTTGGGGATAGGTCCAAATTGCTTCCCACAATGGTTGAATCAGTTCACCACTCCTTCAACAGTGCATTAGTGTTTCAATTTTCCCACATCCACTGCTTTTCTGTCATGATAGTCAATCTGATAGGTGTGGGATGGTACCCCAGAGTTGTTTTAATTTGCATTTCTTTAATTAATATTGATTTAGAGCATTTTTGCATGATTTTAATTACTTTGAGCTTTAATTAATTTGTTTGAGAAATGCCTGTTCATGACCTTTGATCTGTTACACCTGTTCATAACCTTTGATCATTTATCAGATGGGGAATGGCTTGTATTCTTAAACATTTGACTCATCTCTCTAGGAATGTGAAAAATGATGCCTTTATTAGAGAGACTTGTAAAAAATTTTTGTACCATTATGATTATTATGTGTTAATCTCCATCCCTTTGTGGTTTCTGACCACCAGAAACCCCAATTTGTTCTCTTTTTCTACCCACTTCGCTTATTCTCTTCCCCTCCGACTTTTCTGTAGGGTAAGATAGATTTCTATACCCAACTGATTGTGTATGTTCTTCCCTTATTGAGCCAATTCCAATGAGAGTAATGTTCATGGGCTTCCCTCCCTACCTCCCTCATCTTCCCTTCCACTGTAAAAGTTCTTTCATAACTCTTTTATGTAAGATAATTACCCTATTCTATTTTCCCCTTCCCTCACCTCCCAATGCATTCCTCTTTCTCATGTCTTAATTTTATTTTTCTTAGCTATCATTGCATCATATTCAATTTACACCTTTGCCCTCTGTCTTTGTATACTACTTCTAAATGCCCTAGCAATGATAAGGTTCTTGGGAGTTACAAGAATCAACTTCCCATGTAGGGATATATACAGTTTAACCTTATTGAATGTCTTTTGATTTCTCTTTCCTTTTTAACTTTTTATGCTTTTCTTATTTCTTGTATTTAAGAGTCAAATTTTAGGAATGTTTGAAAGTCTTCTATTTCATTGAATACCCATTTTTCTCCCTAAAGGATTATGCTCAGTTTTTCTAGATAAATGATTTTTGGTTGAAGTCCTAGCTCCTTTGCTCTCTGGAACATTACATTCCAGGGCCTCTGATCCTTTAACATAGAAGCTGCTAAAGCTTGTGTTATCCTGATTGAGACTCCATAATATTTGAACTGTTTCTTTTTGGCTGCTTGCAATATTTTCTCCTTGATCTAAGAGCTCTAAAATTTGGCTATAATATTCCTGAAGGTTATCTTTTTGGATCTTTTTCAAAAAGTGATAGGTGGATTCTTTCCATTTTTATTTTACTCTCTGCCTCTAGAATATCAGGGCCATTTTTCTGGATAATTTCTTGAAAGATAGTATTTACACTCTTTTTTTTTTTTTTTTTTTTTTTTTTGATCATGGCTTTCTGGTAATCTAATAGGTTAGCTCTCTTGGATTTATTTTCCAGGTCAGTTGTTTTTCAATGAGCTAGTTCACCTTTTCTTCTATTTTTTTCCATTCTTTTGACTTTGTTTAATTATTTCCTTTTGTCTCATGGAGTCATTGGCTTCCACTTGCCCTATTCTAATTTTTAAGACATGATTATCTTAAATGAGCTTTTGTATCTCCTTTTCCTTTTGGCCAATTCTGCTTTTTAAAAAGTTTTTCTCTTCAGTGGATTTTTATGCCTCTTTTACCAGCTGGCCTATTCTATTTCTTTAGATATTAATTTCTCAAGTATTTTTTATGCCTCCTTTACAAAGCTATTGACTCTTTATTCATGATTTTCCTGTGCCACTCATATTTCTTTTCCAAATGTTTCTTTCAGGGGCAGCTGGGTAGCTCAGTGGATTGAGAGCCAGGCCTAGAGACGGGAGGTCCTAGGTTCAAATCCAGCCTCAGACACTTCCCAGCTGTGTCACCTTGGGCAAGTCACTTGACCCCCACTGCCTACCCTTACCACTCTTTCACCTATAAGTCAATACACAGAAGTTAAGGGTTTAAAAAAAAATGTTTCTTTCGTCTCTCTTATTGCATTTTAAAAACTCTTTATAAGCTCCTCAATTCTTTTTGGGTTTGAGACCAATTTATAATTTTCTTAGAGGCTTTGCATGTAGTAGTATTGAATTTATTGTCTTCTTCTGAGTTTGGGTTTTGGTCTTCCCAGTCACCAAAAATAGCTTTCTATGTTAAGTTTCTTTTTTCCATTGTTTCCCAGTCCTTTTCTTTTCTTTCAATTAAAAAAAACTGTTAAAGTTGGGCTCTGTAACTGGAGTGAAGGGAACACTGTTCCAAACTTCAGGTTCTTTGTGCAGCTGCCTTCAGAGCTAGCTTTGAGGATCTATAAGCTGAGAGTTTCTTCCAAGATAGTATGATGTTAGGTGTATTTAATACTCTCCCAGTCTGTATTCTAGTCTGTGAAGTGACCACAAGCTTTTTATACCTTGAAACTGTGATCAAGATCTCCTGCTCCACTGTGGGAGCAAGTATTCCTCCTCACCCTAAAAATACAACCGAGAACTGCAACCTAGATCTGCGTATATGGACAATGCAACAAGAATCTTGCACCTAGAGCCAAAAAAGGGACTCCTGTAATCAGTTTCTAAGCAGTTGTCCAAATCCCGCTTACCATTTGTGCCTGAGAACTCTGGAAGCCTTTGTTGATGATTCAGCCACCTTCAAGGCCTGTTGCTGCAATCAGGCCTGTTCTGGTGCTCTGCTTTGTACCCCACTTCCACCATGGTACACCAGATGCCTCATGCCAGCCTTTGAAGTTGTTTTGGACTGAAAAATTATTTCACTCCATCTATTTTGTGGATTTTGCTACTGCTCTGGAATTCCGTTTAAAGTTCTACAGTTTTTTGGAAGGCAATTTGGTAGAGATCAGGTGGGTTTCTGTAACTTCTCTGCCATCTTGGTTCCAGAAAGAGTATTTTTTTAAATCATTTTTTAAAGTGTCATCCCAAATTGGTTTCCAGAATGGCTGGACCAATTCACATCTCTACCAACAGTTTATTAGTTTTCACTTCAGGCAGCCCCTTTAATATGGACTTTTCTGTCTTTTGCCACCTTTGCCAATTTTCTGGGTGTGAGGTGACAAATAATTTACATTTAAATTACATAATTTACATTAATTAAATACATTTACATTTCTCTTATTATTAGCAATTTGGAGCAACCTTTTATGTGGTTGTTAATAATTTGCAGTTTTTCTTTTGAGGATCATTTGCTTATGTCTTTGACCAACATCAAATGCATTGCCCTCCCAGTCTAATTCCAAATAGAAGGGTAGCCTTATATCCCTCCATCCATTTTACAGATAGGTAAATGATACAAAATTTAAAGCTCTTTATTCTGAAAAGTTTAAGAAATATGTTATTGTGGTAGAGAGCATGATTAGGAATAAAAATCTGGGCTTCTTGTGATTAAAGAATGAGGTCTTTGATTATTCCTTGTAAGATCATAGATTTAGAGACGAAAAATTCCCCAGAGATCATCTTGTACAGTTCCTTTATTTTACAGATGAAGAATGGAGGCCTAGAAAAGAGAATTGTCTTGCCCAAGTTCATATAGGTAATAGAAGTCAAAGATAGGCTTAGAATACTGGTCATCTGAACCCCAAATCCAGCTCCCTTTCCAGCTTATCACACTGCCTCTACATTTTTATATGTCTCAAAGCTCAGATCTACATAGCCTGATTTAATCAGTCTCCCTTCTACCTAGTTAATTGCATGATTCAATGGTTTATGAAAAATGTGGTATGAGTGTACTCAAAGATACCCACCACTCCCTCCAAAGCTATTTGATCCAGGTCCTATGAAGTTTTATTGTAGTTGTTCACACCTATCAAGGAGACATAAAGTTCCAAAGACCTGATACTTTAACCTTGTTTGTTTGTTTTTTTAAGAGGATTTTTATTGGGATCTTTTATTTTTAATCTATTAAAGTTCTTTCTGTATCACTTTTTCCTTTTCAGAGAACCATCCATTTATGAAGTACTTTTTTTAAAAAGAGGAATGAAAAATTTTCAGCATTTCTTTTGATCAGTGACCTCCTTGGGATACATCCCTAGCAGTGGGCCAAAAAACATAAATATTTTAGTCAATTTAGTGGTATAATTCCAAATTTTTTTACAGAATGGCTATACAAATTCACAGTTCCACCAACAATGCGTTAGTGTGTATATCTTTACTAATTCCTTTGATATTAACTATTCTTATTTTTTTATGTCTTTCATCTGTCATTCCTGTCACTGCCAATTTGTTGGGTGTGAAATGTTTACTCAGTGGTGTGAGCACCTTCCAATAATGAAGACTGCTTTACCTTCCTATGGGAATTGAAGGTTTTATGAACTGTTGTGGACAGTGAATGCATCCCTGTGGCAGACTGCCTGATAATCAAATTTCTCATGTGGAACCTTTCCAGATTTGGCTAGGTGGGTCCTTCCACCACAGATAGAATAGATAAGCTAGAACAGCAGACCCTGCCCCAAGGCACATGCATGAAGACTTTCCAGATTGATAGAATCCAGCCAGAATGTCCACACCTTACTTTGAGGATACCAGATGATCTTTAGACCATAATCATGCCAAGATTAAAATTCTCTGGAGACTGTAGATTGATTTATAATTATTTATTAGAAAGTGAAAGCAGGCTGAAGAAAGAAAAGGCACCTAATCACAGGGCCTCCTCTTCCCTTCTTGGAATCACTAGCTGCTTTCAGAGTTCGTTTCATGTATTGCCTCCCACAGGATCCCTTTCCTCATCCCCCAGTTTGTTAGGATTTTCTTCTTGCTCAAATAATTCTGTATATACTTGCCTGCTTACATGGTATATCCCCAGGAGAAGACGAGACTTCTGAAGGGAAGGTCTGGTTTGGTTTTGTCTCAGTATCCCCAGCAGTTGGAGAAGACTGACTTTTCTTTACTCTCCTGAATGTTTCCCTGGAGGGACTTCAGAATTTCAAAGGCTCAGTGTCCAGGCTCACAGGAAGTACTTCATGCTTGTTGTATTGCATTTCAAGAAGTACGAAGTCATTTGTGTGACTGAAACACATTTGTTCCTTTACACACTACCTGCTTCTATCAGAAAATGGGGCCAGTCCATTTGCTCTATCCCAAGTGTTACCTGTTATTTTGTATTTTGGAGCCTTAAAACATAGGCCATGACGAGGTGGATTTCCAGGGCACATGGAATCAATCCATGCAGTCCATCTGATGGCTCACATTTCCTCTGGCTTGATAAACTGTGTCATGTGTCTGTGCTCTAGATTAAATTCTATCCTTGGATATATGCAGGGCTCCAGTTGCCTTGATGGGAGCCAGATGTGTGTCTGAGGAGAGGTATGCTATATTTATCCTTGGACACCTTCATAAATAATTCTTTCCTTCCTTCCTTCCTTCTTTCTTTCCTTCCTTCTTTCCTTCCTTCCTCCCTCCCTCCCTCCCTTCTTTCTTTCTTCCTCCCTCCCTTTCTTCCTTCCTCCCTCCC
>NC_058130.1:754457242-754488839 GCF_016433145.1 Gracilinanus agilis
AGAAGAACTCTATACACAGAGACTGACATTCTGTGGTAAAATCGAATGTAATGGACCTCTGAACCAGCAGCAATGCAATGACCCAGGACAATTCTGAGGGATTTATGGTAAAGATGCTACCCACATTCAGAGGAGGGACTGCAGGAGAGGAAACATATAGGAAAAACAACTGCATGAACGCATGGGTCGGGGTGGACATGATTGAGGGTGTAGACTCGAAACTACCACACCAATGCAACTACCAACAATTTGGAAATTGGTCTTGATCAAGGACACATGACAAAACTAGTGGAAATGCGCATGGGTAGGGGGGGTGCGGGGGGGGGGGTTGAAGGGGAAAGGAGGAGCATGAATCATGTAACCATGTTAAAAATGAATATTAATAAATGTAAAAAAATATATTCAATCATTATTTCAATACCAATAAAACCTACAGAACTTCAGGTTAAAAAAAAAAAAAAAAAAAAAAAAAAAAAAAAAAGAGTTGTGTGCTGATAAGTAGCATTCAGATTGCAATTTGAGAACAAGACCTTTCCTCATACCATTAAGCTCACTTCCCCTGACTTTTTCTTTGTATGCATTGATTTCTTATCCCTTTGCTCAAATCATATCTGAATTTTCATTGCATAAAATAACTCATTTATTTATTTAATTGCTTCTGTAACCCAAATCTCCTCATTTGTGGGGGCTTTAAAAGCCATTTCAGTTTCAAATTTCAAATTCACTTTGGGTCAGAAACCACTCAAAACTAGGGGCAAGTAGGTGGCTCAGTGGATTGAGAGCCAGGCCTAGAAATGGGAGGTCCTAGGTTCAAATCTGGCCTCATACACTTCCCAGCTGTGTGACCCTGGGCAAGTCACTTAACCCCCATTGCCTAGCCCTTACCACTCTTCTGCCTTGGAACCAATACACAATATAGATTCTAAGAAGGAAGGTGAGGGTTTTAAAAAAAAAAAAAAAGAAAGAAAGAAACCACTCAAAACTACAGATTACAGATGTTTCCTTTACCAAACCAACAAGAGCATTTGCTGGTTAAAAGCAAAAGAGAGCTAACTAAACAGCATACGTAGACAAATAAGTGGCAATGGAAATTTCCATTACCCATAAACTCAAAGATGAGGTTTCCTATAGATTTCTGCTACTGATGGAAGATGGAACACATGCAGAGAACATGAGTGGCTATACCCATCTGCTCATAGGACTGGCATACTCAAAAGTAAAATGCATAGCCAGGAGTCATGCATAACCAAGAGACCTCATACTCCTCATTGAGAGGAGGACAGAACCAAGATGGCAGAATGGAAGGAAGCTTTAGTCTAGTTCTCCCACCACACTTCTTCAACAAAGGCTTAGAGAATGTACCAGACCAAATTCTGATCAAGAAAAACAAGAGAAAGTCACAGTGCACCATATTTCCAGCCCAGGGAAGCTTGGGGAAAGGAGATACAATTGGGTCTACTGGGGGAGTGGAGGGAGTCTAACCAAGAATGTATGTGGTTGAGGGGTAGCTCAGTGGATTGAGAGTCAGGCCTAGAGATGGGAGGTCCTGGGTTCAAATCTGGCCTCAGACACTTCCCAGCTGTGTGATTCTGGGTAAGTCACTTGACCCCCATTGCCTACCCTTACCACTCTTCTGCCTTGGAGCCAATACACAATATTGACTCCAAGATAGAGGATAAGGGTTTAAAAAAAAAGAATGTATGTGGCTGAGGAATCAGGAGTGAGCATTCCAACACCCAGCAACTGAGATAAATAATTTAATTTTTTTTGAGCAATAATTGAGACAGGGCACCAGAAAGAGCTCCCAAAGGATCCCTGAGCAAGCTCTGGGAGCAGGAATGAGCACCATCTGGCAGATCTCTTTCCTACTACCCAGTTCTGAGTTGAGTTGCAGATCCAAAGTAGAGAGGAGCAATGGTTAGTGGTGTCCATAGGATTATAGCTCCAGAAGCAAATAGTGTTGTGTGAGTGGCTCTGATCACAGGAACTGTAAGAAAATACAAGTAAGATAATGGGGTCACCAGGGATATTACAATAAACGAAGTGGTTTGTGGGAACACACTCTAGGATTTATGAGAGATTGGACCAGGGTGAAGAGACCAGAGTTTTACTGGATCTCCACAGGAATGGCAGTTGATCTTAACTGTCACCCAGATTCCACTAGCCCAGAGTATAGTAACAGGCTAACAAGGAAAAAGGGACTTAACAGCTTTAATTATGTGAGACTAAAAGGTGGGAAAGGATTTCTATACTAAAAATCTAAAGGATAAAACCACAGGGCAATGGGAGGACTTATTCTACTCTAACTTAGTGATCTAAACTAACAGGGCCCAAGGAGCTATAAATGGAGTCTCTGGGTTTCTGCCTCAAACCTGGAACCTGCCAGGCTTGAGTACAGCTAGGACTTTGTGGCTTTGGGATTCTCACTGCAATCCACTGATGATCTCTGGATGCCAGGAGTCAAGATAATCTCAGGTACCAAGTAGAAGGGGTTCTGCTTGAAGTGCTGTCCTCCAGTTTTCAAACTTCTCCTCCTCTCTTGGCTCTGTAGATTTGTCCTTTTCTTAGATGCCACACCACACAGGATCCCAGGGGAAAACAGGAAACAGGGTGTCCTTTGCTCTGAGGTCTCCCAGGCTGGCAACAGTTTTGCCCACCACTAATGGAGTCCACACACAGAGGACAGACAGACTTCCTCCTCCTTCATTCCAACCTGGAATTCCCAGCTCCAGCTCCTTCCTGCTAGGTACTTCCTAATCAATATATAATCAATACCTAATAACCAGCTAATCTAATCTTACTCATAACAGAACAAAGTATAGCATTGTAGACCAAAATGGAACTGGCCGTTGTAAAGATTTATTTCTAATATATCAAGTTGTTTCTACTTCTGCATTTTGAATTGGGGCTCAAATTTGTCCCTCAGACCTTGCTACTCATTCATTTGTGTCTTGGAAATTCAAGGAATACCTTATCCTAGAGTATCTTCCATTGGGGATGATAGAAAAGTGAAATCATGGGTTCAGAAAGGAATTAGCTTAGGCCGAGTATATCTGAGAGTAACAGGACAGAGGCCTTGAAGCTCATATTGAAAAATTTTGGACAAAGTCATTTATAACTGGGCAGAATATGGTTTCTCCTTCTAGATACTGGAGTCATAGGATGGGCATGTGATTTTCCACCATCAGTCAAGGAATCAGTGAGAATGATAGATCACCTCCTCATTGACTATTCCCCAATTAGAGATGTCTTGAGGTGTCTTGGGGGAGGATTGAATAATGAGGTTCCAAAATTGTATTTAATGATCCATGAGGTGGAATCTTTTGATATTTGATCACTAAGAAAGATCATTGATCAATTAAATGTATTGATTATCACTAGCCTAATCAATAAACTGATTTTCTTACCTGGAATCCAGGCTCTTAATAGTCACCCAGTTCACATGTTTTAAAACCATAGAACTTCACATGTGGGTAATAATGACTTAGTCAAGCAGTAGCCTGCTGGAATTCCCAACCAGAAATAAGCCAATAGATCTAAACCTAGGTTAAGACCTTGTAGAACTAGGATCAAGACACAATGAGCAGAACTTCCCTGGGGTTAACATCACTTTGGGAGCGCTGAAAGCTTGCAGGCCCCTAACCTGAATTGTGAAAGCTACAGACAGGCCAGATATTCTCCCCACACCAGGAGAAGTATGCAGATCCCAGCACTAACAGCAAGTTTAAAATCAAGGAATAGGCCAAAGGAATTGACAAAATACCAGATCCCAAAGAGATATTAAGGCCGTAGGGAAGCCAAAGACAGGTACTTAAGAGAATAATTCAAAAACAAAACACCTATAAGCAAAACATCAAAGAAAACTGAACTTGGACCTTAGGCCAACAAGAATTCCTAGAAGAGTTAAAGATGCCACTAAAAATATATTTAAAGGCTAAAAGAGAATGGCAAAGGAAAGACTGGGAAAAGAGGCAAGAGTTAGGAAGTGAGATATGAGAAGAGAATTATCTGCTTAGGAAAAAATGTAATGGACTTCTCTACTAGCAGCAATGCAAAGATCCAGGACAATTCTGAGGGACTTATGAGAAAAAACACTATCCACGTCCAGGGAAAGAACTGTGGGAGCAG
Organism: Gracilinanus agilis; assembly: GCF_016433145.1. NCBI lineage: Eukaryota > Metazoa > Chordata > Mammalia > Didelphimorphia > Didelphidae > Gracilinanus > Gracilinanus agilis. The sequence goes on from NC_058130.1 coordinate 754,461,371, forward strand.
AAACACAGAAGAAAAACAACTGCTTGATCACATGGGTTGATGGGGGTATGATTGGGGATGTAGACTCTAAACGATCAGCCTAGTGCAAATATGAATAATATCGAAATAGGTCTTGATCAATGACACATGTAAAACCCAGTGGAATTGCATGTTGGCTGCAGGAGGGGGTGGAGGAGGGGAAGAAAAGAACATTAATTTTGTAACCATGGAAACATATTCTAAATTAATTAATTAAATAAAAATTTCTGCTTAAAAACAAATAAAGAAAATTAGCTTAAGCTTTCAAAAAATATATGAAATTTTATTCAAGAAAATCACAAGCCTATGGTGAGGCCACAAGTTCCATCTCAGGGCAGTCCACAGCACACCAGGCTGGTGTAAGCCCAGAGTGAGGTTCTGAGCTTCTGCTTGCCAGCTGTAAAGACCCAAACCCCAGGCCAACACCAACACAAGGCAGTTCCTGCCTGACTAGTGCTAGCCTAAGGGGAGACCCAGAGCCCTTTCCAAGGCCCAGGGCAAGGTAGACCACAGTGCTCTGAGCCCTGCAAGCCATCAGCAGTCCCTAGAAGAGACTGAATCAGCAATGAGAGGTGGCTTCCAGAGATATCAGCCCACAGATCATCTATCACACCAACTTGCAGAAAACCAGAATTATTGCTGAGGGTAGGTAGCAAGGAAAAACTGAAGTTTAAGAGAGTGCCTCCTCTCCTCTGAAAATAGAGCCCACCTTTAAGATAAAAGTTAAAGTTTAAAAAAAAAAGGCCAGGGTATCATATTTCAAGAAATCATAAAAAAAAATGGGCTAATTCTATTTCAGCTGAAGTGAAAAAGTAGGAATATCAATCATTATCTCAGACTCCAAAAAAGCAAAAATGACTTAATTAAGAGAGAAACAGGAAAAACGCATTTTGCTAATAGGTATCATAAACAATGAATTAATAATAATATTAAACATATATGCACCAAATAGCATAGCATCTAAATTCTTAAAGGAAAAATGAAGCAAATTACAGGAAGAAATATGCAGATGTACAGTAAAAGTCCAAAAGCAGGAAACCTTGATCTAGGTCAGGGGTTGGCAACCTTTTTGGCTGTGAGAGCCATAAACGCCATATTTTTTAAAATGTAATTTTGTGAGAGCCATACAGTGCTCACAGTGCCGCTCCTGTAACAGCACCTGAAAAAAAATTGACTTTATGGCTCCTGCAGAAAGAGGGGGCAAGAAAAAAGAAAGAAGGAAACATTTAAGAGAAGAGGATGAAAGGAAATGTACAGTTAGAAATCATAATTGGGAATGTGAATGGAATGAATTCACCTATAAAATGGAATGGTATAGCAGAATGGATTAGAAACCAGAACCCCAAAATAAGTTATTTACAAGAAACACATTAGAAACAGAAAGATACACAATGAATTAAAATAATGAGCTGAATTGCTGGTGGAGTTGTGAACAGATCTAACCATTCTGGATGGCAAAAGAGCCAGATATGGCTCGAGAGCCATACGTTGCCGACCCCTGATCTAGGTAGTTCAAGACCTAGGAAATTCAAATTAAAAAAACAAACAAGAAAGAAGTTGAGAACTTGATTATAATTTTATAAAAATTAGATATGCTAGACTGCTGTAGAATATTGAATGAGAAAGGAAAGAATATACCTATTCTCAATTTTTTATGGCACATTCATAAAAATTGACCATATTTTTGGGTATAAAAGCTTATAAAAATGAAGGAAAGCAGAAATATTAAAAACATCTCTTGCCAACCATATTGCAATTAGAAATTATATTCAATAAAAGACCTCTGAGGCAAGTATTAAAATCTAATTAAAAATGAAACAACTTTATCCTAAAGTATGGGTGGGTCTAAGGACAAATTGTAGAAATGATTATTTCACTGTAGATGTGAGAATATACCAAACTTTGAAAAATGCAGCCAAAACAATTCTTAGAAGAAAATGTATCTCTCTAAATTCTTCTATAATTAAAAGAAAAAAGAGATCGATGAATTGGTCATACAACAACAAAAAATATAAAACTAAACAAGTTAAAAATCCTAATTAAATATAAAAATAAAAATCCAGGGAGAGATTTAAAAAATGAAAGATAAAAAATGAACAAATCAAAATTAGGAGCTGTTTCTTTAAAATGAAATAAATAAAATGAATAATTTGATTGAGGAAAAGGAAGAAAATCAAATTACCAGTGTAAAAAAATAAAATGAATTCACAACCAATGAAGAAAAAATAAAAGCCGTTATTAGGCCAATTATTTAGCCCACTTACATACCAATAAAACTGGCAACTAAAGGAAATATTCATAAAGATATAAATTGCCAAGATTAACAGAACAGGAAATAAAAAACTTAAATAACCCTATTTTTGAAAAATAAATTGAACAAGTCATAAATAAAATCCCAAAGTGGGGAAAAACCCAGGTCAGATGTATTTACAAGGGAATTCTACTAAATGTTTAAAAAAATAATTCCAATACAACATAAACTGTCTAAAAAATAGGTAAAGAAACTATCCTACCAAATTCCTTTTATGACATAAAAATTATCTTGATACTTAAACCAGAGACAGTCAAAACAGGGGGGTGGGAGGAGTTTAGATGAATACCCCTAATAAGAATCATTGTAGAAATTTTAAATAAAAGAAAAGCTCGGAGACTACAGCAATATATCATAAAGATCATGTATTATGACCAGGCAGGATTTATACTAGGCATGCAAGACAGGTTCATTATTAAGAAAACTATAGATACAATTGACCATTTTAATAACAAACCCAATAAAATGATTGGATTATTTTATAGAGAGCTAGAAAAATGAGAACAAAATTCATCTGTAGGAATGAAAGGCCAAGAATATTGAGAATAAAAAAAAAGGAAGGAGGTCTAGCAGTACAGATCTCAAACTATACTACACAATTTTAACTCTTAAAACAATTTAGTTCTAGGGAAGATATCGGTTCATCAGAAGAGCAAATTAGGCACAGAAGCAAATAAAAAGAATGGTCAAAAACACAATAACTAAGTGTTTGATAAGCTGAGACAAGAACTCATTATTCAACAAAAAAGGTAGGTATAGTCAGTCATCTCATATTGAATACTAAGATAAACTCAAAATGGTTATGTGATTTAGACATGACAACATAAGCAAATTAGTGGAACATGGTAGAAATGACCTGTCAGATTTATGTATAGGGGAAGACTTCATGACCAAACAAAAGACAGAGAGGTTCGCAGTAGGTAAAATGGATAATTTTGAATACACACACACACACACACACACACACACACACACACACACAAATGTAAAAGGTTTTGCACAAACAAAACCAATGCAGCTAAAATGAAAAGAAAAACAGGAAACAGAATAAATCTTTGCAGTAAAGTTCTCTGATAGATTTCATTTCTAAGACATAATGGGAATTGAATCAAATTTGTAAGAAAAAAGTACTCCCCAATTGATAAATAAATGATCAAAGGACATAAATAAGTAGACTTAACAGGAAGAAATCCAAGCTATCAACAGCCATGTGGAAAAAACCCCAACAATTAGAGAAATACACATTAAGTCTGAGGTACCACTTCATACCCTTCAGCTTGGCTAATATAACAAAGAATGAAAATGACAAAGGCTAGAGGGACTATGGGAAAATGGGTACAATAACTGGTGGAGCTGGGAACTAGTCTAACCATTCTGGAAAAAATTTTGGAACTATGTTCAAAAAAAATGTTAAAACTGTATATTCTTTGATTCAGCAATATTGATGGAGATGAGCAGTGGTCAGTAATAGGAGCAAGACCCTCGTACTCTAAAATCTTGCATTTTCTCAGCAGTTAGCACTAGTTAAACATAAACTACAGCATTAGTCAAGCATAAATAGCAAGCATTAATCATTAGTATTGGTTCAGTAATGTGCTGTATGGGTCATCAGCTTTGTGCCTAATCTGTTCATGTTGTTCTATATTTACTTTAGTGGTCCTCCAATGTACCACATCCCACCCCACCTATATTCTCACTCCAGAAGAGCAGTGAGACCTTTCCCACATTGACAAATGTTGACAAGGGGAACAATGGGGAACAAGGGACCTGTGCACTGGGGACTCTGGCATTCCAGAAGAATCCCCCAAACTTGAGCACGCTCCTTATTCCCTTATTATGACACACGTGTCAGACCCCAAAACACATCTCTGCCTGAATTTGGCCATGCCCGTTTTCCAGGTTTTTCAGGAAAGGGGAAGATTTCTCTGGAACGGGAGATGATTAGCCCCCAGACCCTAATAAATACGCCAACCTTGATCCATTGAGAGAGGAAGCTGCTAGTCTACAGCTGGGACTGATACTCCAGGCAAGGAGCTACTACTCTACAGAAGAGCTGGTATTCCACACCTGGAGAGCTGCTCTTCCATCAGCTCCAAAGAGGCTACTCCACTAGTCCCTGGGCTTGTCCATCAGCCTTAAGGCTACCTGATTAACTCCCAGGCTATTCCACTGGCCATTAGGCTAAAGTACCACCATAAATTTCTGGTTCTTCAAATAAAATTCTTTTCTTATTTCTGGATTGAACAGAGTTTGAGTCTCTCATTCTTCCAGGGAAACCCTGCTACAAATTTAGGTGTGCTTCTCTTACAACAATTTAATAAACTAGGTCTATAGCCAAAAGATAGGTAGCCCAGTGGATAGGGTGGAGAGATTCATCTTTCTGACTTTAAATCTGGTCTCACACTTACTACCTGGGTGACCCTGGGCAAGTGACTTAATCTGTTTGTCTCAATTTCCTCATCTGAAAAATGAGCTGGAGAAGGAAATGGCAAATCACTCCAGTACCTATACTAAGAACACCCCAGATGGGGTCAAAAAGAGTCAGATATGGCTGAAAAATGATTGAACAACAAGTACCCCAAAAGATCAAAGAAAGGAAATGGATCCATATGTACAAAAATATTGACAGCAGCTCTTTTTATGGTGGCAAAGAACTGTAAACTACGGGGATATCCAGCAATTGAGGGGTGATGTAACAAGTTACGGTATATGAATATAACAGAATAAGAATACTATTGTGTTGTAAGAAATGAGGAAGGAGATGGTTTCATAAAAAACTGGAAGACTTGTATAAATTCATGCAAAGTGATGCAAGCAGAACCAAGAGAAATAATTATGCAATAACAGCAATATTGTGAAAATAATTGAAAGACTTAGAAAATTTGACCAACACAATGACCACAATTCCAAAGGATTCATGATTAGTGTGAAACATGATAATGACCTTCACATAGAGAGTTGATGGACTCAGAGTACAAATCGAAGCATCTTTCTTTGTTTCTTCCTTCCTTCTCTTCTTTTCTTTGTTTCTTCCTTCCTTCCTTTCTTTCCTTCCTGTCTTCCTATCTTCCTTTCTCTCCCTTTCTTTCCTTCCTGTCTTCCTATCTTCCTTTCTCTCTCTTTCTTTCCTTCTTTCCTCTTGTTTTCTCTTTCCTTCTCTCTTTTCTTCTTTCTCTTTCTTTCCTCTCTTCCTTCCTTTCCTTCTTTCATATTCACTTTCTTTTTCTTTCCTTCCTTCCTGTCTTCCTATCTTCCTTTCTCTCTCTTTCCTTCTCTCTCCTTTCTCTCTTTTCCTTTCCTTCTTTCCTTCTCTTATTTTATCTTTCCTTCTCTCTTTTCCTTCTTTCTTCCTTCCTTCCTTTCTCTCTCCTTTCTCTCTCTTTTCCTTTCCTTCTTTCCTTCTCTTATTTTATCTTTCCTTCTCTCTTCCTTCCTTCCTCTCTCTCTCTCATTTTCTCTTTCTCTCTTTTCTTCTCTCTCTCTCTTTCTTTTTCTTCCTTTCCACATTTTGTAATGGGTTTTATTGTTCCTGCTTCCTCAGTGGGTAGGGGAAGGGAGAGAATTTTGAACTATGTGTGTGTATACATAAATAATAAAATATACATAAAATAAAACTGAATTTAAAAAAAAGACCTCAATGGAAACCCTCTCTCCTTCCATTGCAATTTATTGCAGAGCCACAGATTCCTGTCGCCGATTTCTTGGATGCTACAAATCGGTGAGGGATGTCCTGTATGTCGCCTTTATATTTGTTGAGTTTCTGCTGCTGCAGCCCGTTTTCCGAGAGTGATCTCAAAGCCTTTCTCTCTTACCCCGCCCCCACCCCGGCTTCCCGGTGATTCAGAAGGCAGCCAGCCAGTCCGGCAGTCAGAGACACCCTCAGGCATTGTGTCTGCGTGTTTAACAGATTTTCTGGTCTCAGCTGTCGCTCCCAGCTCTTTGAGTGGCGATGAAAAAATTCCTTTCAACTCCTTTTAAGTTCCCACCGAGCTCCCCACCTAGAAAGTTTGAAAGCGGCTAGCTGGGCTGGTGACCTTTGTTCTACTTTCCTCCTCAACGTCCTTGCGCTGACGTCATTTGTCGTTGGTGGGCCCAAGGCTTCCTGCTGAAGTCATGCTAGGCATTATGGGAAAGCGCACTCTAAACCTGTAGGCGCCGGTTCCAATCAGTTACCTGTTTACTTCGCCTCAGCCTAGGGGGGACCTTTGTTACTCCTGTTTTTTAACGGTTCCCCGTCTTTGTTTCATTGATGACTTTCTTGGTGATACACGCGGCGCAGCTTGAACTGAGGGGTCTGTCCAGGCCCGGAGGTTTCCCCTTGAGTCCCATTATCTGGGCAGCTGGAAACTAGAAAACGTCGCCTTTCTCGGCTCTCGGTTATCATGGAGCAGCGGGAGATGGAAGTCTCTAGGCGCCATCTGACAATCTGAGACCTGCGCCTGGTTTCCTCGGCCAGTTCACGGCATTCACGAATTTCCTGTAAACAGTATTTCCTGTCCTTCTACTGAACGTTCCGCTCCCATTGCCCTCCGTCTACATTCCTTCCCAGACCGAAGCTGCCTTCCAGCCTTATCGTGGCTCCACCAAAACTACTTTCTCCAAAGCTGTGTTGTTGTTGTTTAGGTGTGTCTGTCTCTTCGTGACCCCCATGGACTGGCCCGGGGGATTTTCTTGGCAAAGACACTCAAGTGGTTTGCCATTTTCTTCTCCAATGCGCCCCCATTTTACAGATGAGGAATGGGGGCAAATACGGCTTAAGCTCTTAAGCGTCTGAGGCTAGATTTGTACTGGGGTCTTCCTGAGGCCGGGCCAGCACTCTATCCATTGTGCCACTAGCTGTATTACCCTATTAGTTGCCAGAATCCAGTGGCCTTTTCTCAGTCATTGTGTTGTGAGGGGGCTTGAGGTGAAGCCCCCGGGGTTCAGGAAGGATACCTTTTGCAAAGGATAAAAGACTCTGAAACTGAGCTTAAAAATAAAAAAAGAGAAATGTATTCATTTAGAAGGTAATGTTGAATCTGGCAGGACAGCATAGGTGGAAGACTGCTTCCTGGAAGGGGGTCACAGCATAGATCAGTGGTTCCCAAACTTTTTTGGCCTACCACCCCCTTTCCAGAAAAATAATACTTAGCGCCCCCTGTCACATACTATTACCGCCCCCTTACAGTTATTCATCACCCCCAAATGCACCTGTGGCCATTGCTGCCTCGCTGGATGGCTGCAGCATCCACCAGGGGGCAGTGGCGCCCACTTTGGGAATCACTGGCATAGATGGAAAGCTGTCCTCTAGATGACATTAATTCTGGGGTCTTTATACCCTTTAGGACAGGGAAGACATGACTCTAGAGTGGTATGCACTGAGGCACAGGGTGGGGGGTTGGTCATCTGATTGCAGTCTGCCTGAAGACATAAGGGGTGACCCTCCCATTTAGGGGACATGACAGAGAGATGTTTTAGACACAACCAGATGGTATCAAGGCATAGCCTGGAGGTGTATCTCTCTACCCATCTCCAATCTAAAGGGCGATCCAAGGAGGATAATCCTCTCAGGGTTTTATGGGAGTTATCAGATGTTTTGGGTAAGGAGTCATAAGGATGTAAGGGAGTAAAGGAATTTCCCTGCTTACAGTCTGCCTGAAACACTTCCATGATTTGGAGGGTGCAATGCCCATGCCACCACTCATACTCCTTCCTCTTCCCAAAACTTCCTTCTCTGTAAATTTCTGGGAACACCATCTCCTGGTCCTTGTCCCACCTATCTGAGGGTTCCTCCATCTCCTTTGGGGGATCCTCCTCCAAATCACAGTCTGTGATCATAGGTGTCCCTCAGGGTTCTGTCCTGAGCTCACTTCTTTTCTCCCTCTGGATTGCATCGCTTGGTCACCTCATCCGTTCCCACGGATTTAATTATTGTCTCCATGCTGGTGATTCACAAATCTATCTACCCCAATCTCTCTACTGACCTCCCATCTCCACTCTCCAACTGCTTTTCAGCTCTCTTGAAGTAGATGTTCCATAGACCTTTTTAACTCAATATATCCGAAAGGAAACTAACTGGTTGTCTTTTCTCCAAACCTTCCCCACCACCCCAGACCTTCCCAACCCAGGAGCCCTCCTGGCCTCCTCAGTCTCTCTCTTCCTGTCCAAGCAGTTGCCAAGATCTGTTATTTTACTTTTATTTTTACTTCTTAAATATGTTCTTTGCTTTCCTCTTGTAGTGGGACTGAGAAATAAAGAGAGGGGGAAATGGTGTGGGGTGCAGGGAATCCAGGGCTTCCAGGGTGAACCAAGGACTTCTCCAACCTCAGGAACCAGCCTGGCCTGAGGAGATCCTCTCTGATGGCCACTGATAAATGGATGAAGACAGCATTTGTGCTCCATACTTTTGAGATCTGCATCTTGCTGATAGACAACATTCCCCAACCTCAGTCCCTACCTCTTTCCCCAGTGACCTGCCCTTGCCAGTCATTCTCAGGGCCCCCTTTCCCCAAAGTTACCCATCCTTGAGGTCACATGCTGACCCCAAGCTCCCCCTAAATCACCTGTAAGTCATGTCTCCTGCTTCCTGGTTTGTCAAGTACCAGCCCTCCTGTAAAGCCAGTAGAACTCCCACTTTTTGTTACTTTAGGCCAGCAGACTGCCTCCCAGCCATCCATCTCCCTAATAAACTGTTTAACTTTATTGGGGGGCTTATAATTCTTTAGGTAGGAAATTCTCTCAAATGGGGACACTGCCCCCACCCTGGTGCTGGCCCTGGTCACCTTGTGTCTGCCTGCCTCGAATCTATTCTCAGTTTGGCCACAAACATGATTTTCCTAAAACTGAGACTCTATTGTGTCTCCCCTCCTGCCTTCCCACTACTCAGTAAACTCTACTGGTTCCTTATTGCCTCCATATCCAATACAGAATGTCGGTTTGGCACTCAGAACCCTTAGTGAGCCAGCCCCCTCCTACCTCTCAGGTCTTCTCCTACCTCCTCCCCAACACATGCCCTCGGATCCAGTGACACTGGCTCCGTGGTTGTTCCATGAGACTCCATCTTTCTGCTTCCAGGCATTTTCTGTGGCTGGCTCTCATCCCTGGCGTTTTCTCCCTTTTCAACTCTCCTGACTACTGACTACTGGCTTCCTTGAAGTCACGATTAAAATCCCAGCCTTCTACAGGAACCCCTCTTCATTTCAGCGCCTTTCCTCTGAGAATCATTTCCCCTTTATCCTGTATGTAACTTGCTTTGTATTTATTTGTTTGCTTGTTGTCTTCCCCATTGGATCTTGGGCTCCTTAGGGGCAGAGATTGTCTTTTCCCTCTTTTTTTATCTCCTGCACTTAGCACAACGCCTGGCGCAGAGTAGATGCATAATACATATTTATTGATTGAATGATTTTTAAGCACTTACTGAGTTCCTGGCACATGGTGCCCAAATGCCCGAGTACATTTTGGACCCTTATTGACCAACTGGCTATATTTTAGGGGGATTGAGCTCATATCTATAGGTAGAGGGATTCAATATTTTCTGTTTTCTCCTCTTCATTTTGAAACTGATGACCCTCTAACTCAAAGTTCTCTCTCACTTTACCACAGGTATTCACTAAATTCACTTAACTGATGGAATAAACTAAAATGCTGAGAAGTTATATTTTTTGCTTTCAACTGGGATGAGGACAGAATATGGAAAAATTTGAACTTTCAGCCTCTTCACCCAAGGGCTAGATCCTGGGACAACAGCTAGAACCTCTTATTATTTGTTATAAATTCATAATTAAAGTAACCTTCCATCATGAACTTAAAGTAACCTCATTTCTCATTATCATTAAGAATAAAGATAGGGGGCAGCTGGTTGGCTCAGTGGATGGAAAGCCAGGCCCAGAGACAGACAGGAGGTCCTGGTTTCAAATCTGACCTCAGATACTTCCTGGCTGGGTGACCCCGGACAAGTCCCTTAATCCCCATTGCCTAGCCCCCTGATGGCAAATGACACGCGTGTAGCCATTTTTGATGACACGCGGCTGCATGCGGCCCTATACAGAGAAGTATGTTATTTAAACTATAAATATCAAAAGTTGTACACAGAGGCTGATACACTGTGGTACAATCAAACATAACAGACTTCTCTATTAGCAGCAATGCAAGGATGCAGAGCAAGGCTGAGGGACTTAAGAGAAGGAAAACTAGCCACATTCAGAGGAAGAACTGTGGGAGGAAAAACATAGAAGAAAAACAACTGCTTGAACATAAGGGCTGATGGGAATATTATTGGAGATGTAGATATTAAACAATAACTCTAACCCATCTATCAATAATATGGAATTAGGTCTTAATCAATGATAGATGTAACGCCCAGTGGAATTGTGTGTTGGCTACAGAGGGGTGGGGGTTTTGGGAGAGAGGGAAAGAACATGAAACATGTAATTGTGGAAAAATATTCAAAAGGAAAAAAAACTATAAATATTGTGAATTTATTTTTTTTTTCTCAAAGTGACACGCCACCCAAGTTATGCTCTGTTTTTAGTGAATTTTGACACACCAAACTCAAAAGGTTGCCCATCACTGGCCTAGCCCTTACTGCTCTTCTGCCTTGGAACCAATAGCAGAAGGTAAAGGTTTGAAAAAAAAAGAATAAAGATAAACTCTAATTTTTAAGTCTTTAATCAACAGGGCAGAGAACTCCTTTGTGGCAGCTCACTGATTTAATTTTGAAAAATACAAATTGGATCAATTTACTTCATTCCAATTAATTCCAAATTAATATGGTGGCATCTAAATGGAATATTTCTAGAAATATGAAAGAGCAATATACATATGTATAAAAGTATTATTTTTAGCAGCTAAATGCAACTTGTCAATTTATTAAGAAGAGATTAAGTCAATGATACTCATACTCCTGGTGACTACTTTGTTGTTCTTGGTGTTCAGTTGTTTCAGTAATGTTCAATTCTTTATGATTCCATTTGGGGTTTTCTTGTCAAGGAATCTGAAGTGGTTTGCCACTTCTTTCTCCAGCTCAGCTGACATATGAGGAAACTGAGGCAAACAGAGTGAAGTAACTTGCCCGGACACACACAGCTAGTTTGACATTTCCTTCTCTGACTCATTTGACAGAGGAGGAAATTGAGGCAAACAGGGTGAAGGGACTTGCCCAGGTGCACAAAACTAGTGTATCTGAGTCTGGATTTGAACATAGGAAAATGAATTTTTCTGACTCCAGACCCAGTATTCTATTCATTGTGCCATGAAGTTTTTAAGTCATGGGGGATAAACCAAGCTTGGGGGATAGTCAACCGAAATGCCTAGAGCCAAGAGATAAAAAATAATAGCTAACATTTAAGGTTTACAAACAAGTTTATAAGAATTCTCTCATTTGATCCTCAGAACAGCCCTGGTGAGGAAGGTAGAATTATTATCCTCATTTTGCAGATAAGAAAACTGAAGCTGAGAGGTTATATGTGAATTGTTCAATGTTACATAACTAGTCATTTTACATGGCAGGATTTGAACTTGGGTCTACCTGACTCTAGGTCCAACAATCTATCCACCGTGCCATACAACAGCAATTTATTTAACCTCACAATTTATTAAGAAGAGTTCAAGTCAATGTTATCCATTCTCCTAGGAACCTCTAGCAGGTAATAAGGAGAAAGAGGGCAGTTAGGTTGCACAGTGGGCACAGTACTGGGTCTGGGGTCAGGAAGACTCATCTTCATGAGTTCAAATCCAGCCTCAGATATCTACTAGCTAGGTGACCCTAGGCAAGTCACTTAATCCCCATTGCCTCGCTCTTACCACTCTTTCACCTTGGAACCGATACATAGTATTGATTCAAAGATGGGAGGTGAGGGTTTAAACAAATATTTTTAATTAAAAATTTTTAACATTAAAAAAATTTCAAGTTCCAAATTCTCTTCCTCCCTTCCTCCCCCTTCCTTGAGAAGGTAAGCAATTTGATAAAGATTATACATGTGTAGTCACAAAAAAGCATTTCCATGTTAGTCATATTGCCAAAAAATGCAGATAAACCCCCCCTAAGAATAATAAAGAAAGCTAAAAAAGAATGCTTTAATCTGTATTCATATTCCATCAGTTCTTTCTCTGGAGTGGATGATATTTTTCATAGGTCCTTTGGAATTGTCTTAGATCATTGTTTTGCTGAGAAGAGCGAAGTCATTCGCCATTGATCATCGTACAGTATTGCTATTACAGTGTTGATGGTCTCCTGGTCCTTCTCATTTCACTTTGCATCAGTTGTGTAATGCCAAAAATTTCTCTTTTTTAGAGGGTGAATAAAATTCTCCCAAAAGAAACTCCACGTCATCAAAACTCGGGTTAAAGAGTATGAAGACACGCTTCATTTCTTTTATGCTCTTGAAGGGCAAGAGGAAGAACTTGGGGAAACATCTCCTCAGTACCTCAAGATCATTTGGGGTAAAGGCCTTATAAGATTTGACATGGACAATACCCTCCCCAGGTTATAGGATGTCAACAATAGGGAGTATGGATACTATGGTCTCAGTGGTTGGTTCTATAGCCAGAGTCTGGGTGTCCTTAGCAGCCTGTAGTTTTTTGTTTGAGTTGGTAGCCCCTAAATACTTGGTTTCTACAATCTCCAATTGGAGGATTATATGCCCATCTAATTCTTTCCCTTCCCTGATTTGTTTGAGGACTTGGAATAGTAGCTTCATGTTTCTTACCATTTCTAGGGAGACGGAGTCAGGTTTTGTATTGGAAGTAGAGCCAAAAAGCAGCCAAAGATGTGAAAGGACCCTCTTCAGGACTATTAAGGATTGCACAATAACAAAAACCAGAGCCATAGTTGTAGGTATAAAACATATAAATTCTGCCAGTGTTATGGCACACCATTTGTAATAGTCATACAGTTGTAGTATATGGTGAATGAACTGAGGCACTTTGTGAAACCAAAAATCAAGTGCTCCCTGCATAAAAGACCAGAGAAGCACGGAGAAACTAGAGACTATAAACAGCATCCTAGCAAAGCACATTTTGAGTATCTTTGTAGGTAGTTGACCTAGCTGTGCTCGCCAAACTGTAATAAGGGAGTAAATTGACTGATAATAGGACAGCTGGTGGTATAAGTGAGTCACCTGGGCCAGGGAGCCTACAACTACTGTAATTGATGATTTGAGACAGCCAGGGATGTGTATGCCTAAGCTGAGATGCCCAGTCAGTCTCCCTGCTGTCAGTAGGCTCCTTTAAAGTGGAGAGTGAGGAGCCCCTCCCTGCTGGAGTGAAAGCAGTAACCAACAGGAAGTGAAACTCTTACACTTCTTGAATAAAATGGATGCCTGGCCAATACTCCCTCTGGAGTCAAGGGGTTGCTATCTTCCCTGTCCTCAGCCCCTTAGCCCTGGATGATGTTATAAATAACTATAGAAGCTCACAGTATCAGGCTAAGGGTTTATTTGAACACAGGAGAGGAAACAGAGGAAAGAGGGTTTAGGGCCTGGAGAAGCTGTTGCTAAGGGTGACTGGCCAGTGTTGGCAATGGGCCTAGAAGGTAAGATCAGGCTGAGGGAACCATCCCCTCAGCCAGAGATAATTTCCACTGCCCTGATGTTAAGTGGTCCACCAGCTAGACAGATGAAGTTGATGAATTAGTTTAGGGATGTCCCTGTTCCTAGGCTGACCTAACCTAATTTCCTACCCACAATCCACAACCCACACCTCCTTTCAATCTCCCTTCAACCTCCTGAGGTCCCCAAGGGGAAGTCAAGGGGTAGCTGGGCGTCTGACTGAGGTCAAGGAAATCAGAACCCCCAGGTTGGTTCTGCAGGGGTATTTATAGTCCCAGCTCAAACTGTCAGGTCTTGGGACTGGCACTTGCTGGGCCAAAGTTCCATTCTCCTAACTGCCAGGATTGCCTAGGGTAATTTTGCAAATGCAAGAAATCTTGCATAAATCCTGCATTACAGTTGGTATAAAGTTTCCTAAGTTTTTTTGAAAGCATCTAAGCAGGTTTAATTATTATCCCCATTTTACAAATGAGGAAACGGAGGCAGGAAGATTAGGTGACTTTGCCTAAGATTGTACAGCTAAGAAGTACCAAAGGCAGGATTTCAACTGAATCTGCAATGTCAACCCTTTATCCGCTGTACCATCTGGTTGTCTCAAATAAAGTGTTTCTGGATATTTTTTGTAATGATAGGCCCCTAAGTATAGTATCAAGTCTAAGACAGACGAACAAGTAAGGGCCAAGTGATGGAGGTTAAGTGACTTGCCTAAGGTCACACAGCTGGGAAGAGTCTGAGGCTACATTTGAACCCAGGACCTCCTATCTCTAGATCTGGATCTACTGAGTCACCAAGTTGCTCCTCCCTTTTCTTTTTAATAAAACCTTTAGAGTACATTACTAGGGGTGGAATCACTAAGTCGAAGGGTAAGTTCATTTTTAAAATTGTAGAAGTAATGTTGTCTATTGGATAGGTCACAGGCCTCAGAACCAGAACAGCATGCTTGGCTGTGTGGCATTAAATTCAAGTAGAAAAGGGGGGCTCTGAGGGACTAAACAAACCATCCTTGAGGATCCCTGGGGGCTGCATATTCTCTAAGAAAACCATACATGAACATTATCTGTTTTATTATATTTTTATTAATTTTGCTAAATACTTCCCAATGACATGTTAGTCTGGGAGTTTGCCAGGATGGGTGTTTGATATCTCTTTTCTAGGCAAGTTTCTAAGATTATAAATTGCAGAGAAGGTGCAGACCTGCATTGGTGAGGTAATTTCCCCACTGCGGGAGTTTCCTATACCAATGAAATCATAGGCCCAATCTCGATCATTCTTGTATATTTCAAGAGAAACAGTACCTGGGCTGACAATCATGGGGTTTCCCCCATTTTTAATTTTATTCCTCCCATAATTTATTTGATTTGGGAGCAAGTATTATTCAAATGGCGATGTTACTGATATGTTGTATAGTTTCTCTGTCCTACATTGGAAATATTCCACATTTAATCAATCATATTCTAGCCAGGGTATTCTCTTGCCTAACTGCCATATTTGATCATGTACTTAGGGCAGTGAGACCATGTGCTGTACCCCCTCTGCACCCCTTACCCAACACAGGGGAGGGAGGAAGTGATCCCATTGGCTGCTGGGTGGGTGACATAAAGAATGTTCTCAATGAATAGAGAGGGGGAGGGGTGTAGCCCAAGCTCTCTGCTCCCCTCCAGCTCTGCTGCCTGTTAGCCGCCTACCTTCCCCCCTTACGCTCCCATTGGCTGCTGGGCATAGGGACGAGGGATTTGAAAAAAATATCATCAGGCACAGTGGAGGAGAGGGGTGGCCACATGCCCACAGAGAGAGCTTTGTGTGCCATCTTTGGCTCTTGTGCTATAGGTTCACCATCATGAGCTTAGGGCATTGTTCAGTGAACACTTAAATCCTTGCTGACTATCCTATTCATTACTTGAGTAGAGATAGTGATTTCCGTGGGCTTTATCTATTCTAATTCTTAAAGCATTCCTCCAGGAAAGATGTCATTTCTTTCTGCTTCTATCCACCACAAAAGAGTCTCTACTTTCTTTCCTTTCTCTCTCCCCCAATTTTAGTCTTCCTAGACCCATGGAGCAGCCAGTTGGGAAGATCCACTCAGATGCTTTGACAGACTGGAGTCACCAATGCTTCCAGATGAGATGAAGTAACACCAGGTCTCACAATCTGCCCTGGAACTGCCCTAAGGTCCTTCAAGTCTTACTAGTTAGTCTTTCCTTGTTAGTGCACTTTCCAATCTTCTGAGTAAGCCACCTATATCCCTAGACCTTGTCATCTATGCTATCTCTGTACCTATCTACCCCATGGTTGAATTCTCTTATAGGTTATATCTGCCCTAATAAGAGTGTATTATGTTATGTTGTTATGTTATGTTGTGATATTGTTATATTATTATATCATATGTCATGCCATGTTATGTTATATTATGCTATATTATATTATACCATTTCATGTCATGTCATATTATATTATATTACAGTTTAGGATATATTATTGTATTATATTAATTATAATATATCTTTCTATATTATCTTAGACTATACTATATATTATGTCACATTATATTATATTGTGCATTATATTAAATTATGTAATGTTATATTATTTTGTTCTATATAGTTATACAATTTCATATTATATATTTATAATATACTATAATGTGAAAGTTATATTATGTATTAATTAATTATATACCATTTCTTTATTATATGTTATATTTTAGAGAGTTCATGATATCTGCCCTCCTTGAGAGCAGGAGCTGCCTCACATGTTCTATCTATATCACCAGTGTTTAGTCCAATGCTTGGCATACAATAAGTATTTAATGTTGTTTCATTCCTTCCTTCATTCTCTTTCAGTATAAATTCCACATAAAATGAAAATGGCACCAGGAAGACTGGAGCCAGTCATTTTGTTCCAGGAGTTTTCAAACAACAATTGAAGGCTGAGTTATATTGATTCCCCAAAGCATAGGGGAGTATTAAAAATAAATAAACTTTTTCACATTATTCTGACCCTGACAAAATAATTGGGCTCCTGAGTTCAGCAGGCCATAAACAACACTCAAGATGGGTTCTGTTTGTGTTAGTTGTTTCTTTTCTCATCATTCACTTAATCACTGGTATTTAGTTGTATGAAATTATTGGCATGATGCTCTCCTGCTTAATTTCTTCCTTAACACTTTCTCAGGGGGAAAAAAATGAGTAAACCATGTAATTTATGTTCTCCAGATAATTGGTGCTTAGAGATGAAGATCAAGATTCCAAGGCTCACCGTCTCTCTTCTATTACTCTTTAGCATTTGAAATGGAGTTGAAAGATAGAGGGAAAATTGAAATCCCAAAATAGATTCATGATCAACAGGGGGAAAAAGTTAAATGTTCAGCTCCTTCCCAAGACAAGTTTAGCATGTTTTCTAACTGCATTTTCTCTATCATTTTGTTAAACAAGGAATGGAAATGTTTGTTCCTTGTGGGAGGCCAAGGATTGCTTTGATGGCACAGAGTGTCATTGAAATTTTGCTGAAAGGCCAAGGAGGCCCTCATGAGTTATGAGCATTTTACTCCCATCATCCTCAATTCATTTGACTTGTTATTCTATATCGTTTTTTCTGATGCTCAATTTCAACACTCAGGGACATTGAGAGCAAAAGTTTAGACTAAATCAGTGATGGGCAAACTTTTTAAAGAGGGGGCCGAAGGAAAGGAAATGCTCATCTGTCAGTCTATTTCTAAGACAACTCTTTCTAAGTTTCATTGTATTGTAGCCTACTCATTGTATTTGTCAGATTAGGAATAATGTTGGGCAGCCAGAGAGAACATTTCAGGGGGCCACATCTGGCCTGTGGGCCACGGTTTGCCCATCACTGCACTAAATGATTCAAGTTAGCCTTGTGGGCTGTAAATAGGAATTTTGCTGCCCAGGGCAAATTCAGGCGGTGGTGGGAGGTGACAGTATACCCTAGTCTCATTGATAGCAATGCAGGAGTGGGTAGCCCATTCTTCAGAAAATCTGACCCATTCCTCCCCAGCACCCCTGGGAGAAAGAAGGCAGAGTGAGAGGAGAGGTAGGATTTTGAGGAGAGAGGATGGGGTAGTGGGGGAAGATTGGTCAACCCCACTGAGGAGGTACCATGGTAATGGAACCTGGTTGGTGGTGGTCAAGCAAAAGAGCAGGGGCAAAGTTACAGCATGGGGGCCTACGGAGACATGTCTTCAGGCCCAGCACCCTATCTACTTCACCCCCATAGCTACCCTTAAGAATGAATTATTATCTGATACATATTGCACCTTGAGGAGCCTTTTATTCACCTCCTTTGGGGGCCCTTATGAAGATGGGATTAACTCTCCCCTGCCCATTTTTAGATTTAATCACCAGATGCATATACACCTCATTTATCTTTAAGTATGGGGAGGTCTATGACCCACATGTGCCCTCTGGACAGTCCTAAGCAAAACTTTAACTGTAATTGGTCTACGTAAAGTGGAAGGAAGGCACAGGAAGTGACAAAAGGAATGGTCTTTAAAAGTGGCAAGAACTTCCTGTGACAAGGTTTTTTCACTTTCAACTTGAACTTGAAGGAGTTGTGGCTTGGGATCTTGGACTGCTCTTGGATTTTTTCCTTAGAACACTCATGTGGGTGAGTGAAAAAGACCGACTCCTTTTCCTATCTTTTCTGAGAGGTACTAGCTTCTGGAAAGGCCCCTCGTCTTGAAGGAGGCCTCGTGGCTAGAACCTTTGTGTAATTTACCTCTGGGCCCCCTTTGCTGGGGCCTCTGAAGCCCTGCCTGGTTCAGACCAGACCAGAGTAATTATCTTCTCTCTCTGATTTCCTTATTTTCACTCTTTCCTTCTATTTCATAAATAAATTGCTAAAAAGCCATCCTGACTTGATTAATAATTATGGCAATCACATTCCTTATAAAATTAGTCCAATCCTTTAATATTTTACCCTTTATACCCTACACATGAGCCACAAACTTAAGCCATAAGCAATTGATCCTAAGGTCACTGATGGGGTGGGATTCGTTATGAACCAATGAGTTTTGAGAATGGAGAAGTCAATCCATCTAATTAGGATTCCTGCTTGCCTGGCACTGAACCCTGTCTATTGATCACAACAATTGAGAACCAGATGGGAGGGGCCCAATGGGTTTAGGGAGCCATCCCTCAAAGCTACAATATAATCCTTTTATTTTGAGACCATACATGTTCTAAAAATGTGTTCTGGGGGCAGCTGGGTAGCTCAGTGGATTGAGAGTCAGGCCTAGAGACGGGAGGTCCTAGATTCAAATCTGGCCTCAGACACTGCCCAGCTGTGTGACCCTGGGCAAGTCACTTGACCCCCATTGCCCACCCTTACCACTCTTCTGCCTTGGAGCCAATACACAGTATTGACTCCAAGATGGAAGGTAAAGGTTTAAAAAAATTGTTCTGTTTTGTTTTTAAACCCTTCTAATAACATTAAATGGATGGTGATGGTAATCATTTAGGGAACTGGTACTCAAGTCTCACTTGACATTGCGGTATTCCTGAAGAAGTTAGATCATTAAGGAAACCTGCATTTGCCCAGTTTTGTTTTTTATTTACCTAGATTATAGCTAGAAGACCGTGACTTTAAAAATTAACAATAATAAATTAAAAACTGCTCTATTCTACCTTCCGGCATGTATTGATTTTATTAACATTCATGGTTCCCTTTTCTTCTCATGTCAACTCTCCTCTATTTTCTTCCATTTCTTGGGTCTTTGTTGATTTACCAAACACTCTTTGAGGCTCTCCAGGGTGTCCTAAATGTTTTAGTGCCCCATTAAACTAGCTTTTAGAGCTTTCCACCTCCAAATCCTGAACCCTTTCTCATAGACACCCCATGTTGCCTCACTGAGCCACAGAGTTCGTATGAGTGAAAAATAACATTGGAAAGGTAGATACAACCTTGTTACTCTCATTCTTGGCAAGTCCTGTCCAACTTTGAATATTCTGGCATAAACTTAAAAAAAATGTTTTGTAGATATTTAAAAGCTCAGTTGTCATTGCCCAGTGACTTCTCTCCCAGCCCCCAACACATACATCCGCATGACTCTCCATCATAACAAAGAACTGTTGTTGTTCAGTCATTCAGTCATGTCTGCCTCTGTGACCACTCCTCCCCCCCCAATAACCGTCAGGACCTTATTGAAAGTTATGGCGCCTCAGTGACCCATTGTTCCCAGCCCCGCTTGTCAATCAGAGCTCTGGGGAAAAAACAACTCTGAGTCTGCAGATTTTCAAATGATGTGCTCGCTGGGACTTGGAACCCACCTGGGAGGTTTGGAGGTTTGGACCACCTACACATTGGCACGCTCGCCCACCTGGCCCAATCTCTCCCTGACTTGGACCTAGCCAAATTGTCCCATAAAAAAAGGATGCATCCTGAGACCTTGCTGATCTCCAGGGATCAGTCCATCGACATAATACTGCCTTAAAACATTTAAAAAAAATAAAAACTCTTACCTTCTGTTTCAGAACCTATGTCGTGTACTGGTTCTAAGGTAGAAGAGTGGTAAGGGCTAGACAATGGGGGTTAAGAGACTTGCCCAGGGTCACACAGCTACAAAGTATCTAAGGTCAGATTTGAACCCAGGACCTCCTGTCTCTAGGTCTGGCTCTCCATCCACTGAGCCACCCAGCTGACAACACCTTGACATCCTTTTTTAACTTATTTATTTATATTATTTATTTAAACTTATTTATTTATTTGTATTTTTATATTTTTAAAAATACTTACCTTCCATCTTGGAGTCAATACTGTGTATTGGCTCCAAGACAGGAGAGCAGTAAGGGCTAGGCAATGGAGGTTAAGTGACTTGCCCAGGATCACACAGCTGGGAAGTGTTTAAGTTCAGAATTGAACCCAGGACCTCCTGTCTCTAGGTCTGGCTCTCCAACCACTGAGCCACCTAACTGACACCACCTTGACATCCTTTTTTTTTTTTACACCCTTTTAATAAACTCCTTTTAATTCTCTTTGCCCTGAGTTTTGCCTCATTAACCAGGATAAAGGCCCAAGAAAAGAATTTTCCTTCCAATAACTGACTGAGTCAGCTGGGAGTTTTAAGGACTTTTTTCCACTGCTATCACTATGGCAAGCCCTGCTCTACCCCTGCTAGCTGGCATTCAGACCTTGGCCGAAAGTGGGTTGGAGTCGATCCCTCCACCAGTGATTAGTTGAGCAGTGAAGCAGTAGAGAATTTAGCCCCCCACAAGTCAAGGTAAAAGAGATCCTCAAAATTCAAATTTTGCTTCCTCCCTCCCCCCCCCCCCACTTAGGCAGGCTCCAGGAAGAGGCAGATGAATAAAGATCTTGCATGCATTTGTATGGCAATACCTATATACCTAGTGGGAGTAGTATTCCTGGGGAAACAAATTATAAGAGCTTGGGAAAAAAAATCAGGCCAAATAAGTCTACAACTGAGAGAAAAGGCGCAAAGTAGGGACTAGAAAAATTATGGGTAAAAAGGAGAGAAAAGAAAAATTTTGGCCAGATGGGAGATGGAAACTTTGTCCTGAGAGGTGCACTTTATTTTATTTTTATTTTTATTTTATTTTTATTTATTTTTAGATTTGAATATTTTATTTTTTTAGAAAAATTTTCCATGGTTACATGATTCTTGTTTTTACTTTCCCCTTCACCCCGCCCCCTTCACCGCCCCCCATATCCCACACACATTTCCACTGGTTTTAATATGTGTCATCAATTAACACCTATTTCCAAATTGTTGATAGTTGCATTGGTGTGGTTGTTTAGAGTCTACATCCCCAATCATGTCCACATCAACCCATGTGTTCAAGTAGTTGTTTTTCTTCTGTGTTTCTGCTCTCACAGTTCTTCCTCTGAATGTTAATAGCATCTTTCTCTTTAGTCCCTCAGAATTGTCCTGGGTCATTGTATTGCTGCTAGTACAGAAGTCCATTACATTCGGTTTTACCACAGTGTATCAGTCTCTGTGTACAATGTTCTTCTGGTTCTGCACCTGAGAGGAGCATTTTAAATTTAAGTTGAAGATCTATAGCCTAGGCTAGCTTGGGATTTTCAGGGTTGTAAAGAGGCTTTTGAATAGAAATTGCCCCTCATTATCATAAGAAAATAGCTTAAAGAATAGAAAGAAAGATTTGGAAAGATCCACTGAGGAGTCTAAGGGACAAATCAACCTACTGCACTCAACCATAGCCTTAATCCATACTAGGGACCTGAACCCAGACCAGATGTGGATAATTAGATATTCACAATGAAGAGGAGGGGTGGGTCAGGAAGGAAGGTCACTAGGGCCATTTTAGGAATCTTGGCTTCAATTTTAAAACACTTGTAAAAATAAGAGTCCCAGAGAATTTATCAAATTTATAAGATTAAGAGCCATCCCCCAATTGATACATGGTTAAAAGACAGCAATAAACAGTTTTGGGATGAAGAACCAAATTCATATATGGGTATATGAAAAAAAGCTATAAAACCCTACTGATTAGAGAAATGCAAACCAAAACAATTCTGAGATATCAGATGGGCTAAAATGATAAAAGGACAAAATGACAAATGTTAGAAGGGATGTGGAAAAATTGGGACACTAATACATTGTTGGTGGAACTGTAAACTGGTTTAACCACTTTGGAGAGCAATTTGGAATTATGTCCAGAGAGTTATAAAACTGTGTATAACTCTTGGATCCAGCAATAATATTGCTGAGTCTATTGCCAAGGAGATCAGGGAAAAGAGGAAAGAACATACATGTTTCAAAATATTTATAGTAGGTTATTGTTACAAAAATGAATAATATAGAAATAGGTATCACGTGATAACACATGTATAACCCAGTGCAATTGTTTGTCAGCTCTGAGAGGGGAAAGGAAAGAGGGGAGGGAGAAAAAAATGAATCATGTAACTATGGAAAAATATTTAAAAATTAAAAAAAATTAAAAACAAAAACAAATATTTGTGGTAGCAAAGAACTGGAAATCAATGGAAAGTCTATCGATTAGGGAATGGCTGAACAAATTGTGGCATATTATTATGATGGACTACTACTATGCTGTAAGAAATGATGAGCAGGTTAATTTTTTTAACCCCTTATCTTCCATCTTAGAATCTATATTGTGTATTGGTTCCAAGGCAGAGGGACAGTAAAGGCTAAACAATGGGGGCTAAAATACTTGTCCAGGTTCACACAGCTAGGAAGTATCTAAGGTCAGATTTGAACCCGGGACCTCCTGTTGCCAGTTCTGGCTCTCTATCCTCCATTATCTCTCAACATCTGTCCAAGCTCATACTTGTTGCTTCCATTACACTACCCATCCTTCTACCTTCTGCCATTCCCTTCTCTTTTTCCTTTTAATCTTTCCCCAAATCAAGTTTTTTTTTTAATTGGGTCCTGTCTTTTCACTATGTGACCAAAATATTTAACCTTCAGCTTTAAAATTTGACCTTCCAGTGAATGATCTGAATTAATTTCTTTAAGTACTGACTGATTTGATTTCCCTGCTGTTCAGAAGATTCTCAAAAGTCTACAATTCAAAAATGTTAATTGTACAGGCATTCTGCTTTCCTTATAATCAAACTCCTACAGCCCTATATTGCTCCTAGAAAAATCATAGCCTTGACCATATGGACCTTTGTTGGCAAGGTGATGTCTCTGCTTTTGAGTGTACTGTCCAGATTTGCCATTGCTTTCCTTTCAAAGAACAAGCATCTTTTAATTTTATGACTACAGTTGTCATCTGCAGTGATCTCTGAGTCCACAAAAATAAAACCTGACACTGCTTCCATTTCTTTTCTCTCTTTTTGCCAAGAAATAATGGGATCAGTTGCCAAAATCTTAGTGTTTGGGGTTTTTTTTGGATGTTAAGCTTCAAGCCAGTTTTTCCACTTTCTTATTTCACCCTCTTTATGAGGCTTCTTTATTCTTCTTTACTTTCTGCCATAAGAGTGGTATTGTATGCATAACTGAGATTGATGATATTTCTCCCAGAAGTCTTAATTGTGGTATTTGGCCCATCTAGCCTGGCATTTCACAAGATGTACTCTGCATAGAAATTAAATAAATATATAGTCTTGTTGTACTCCTTTCCCAATCTTAAACCAATCAGTTATTCCATGTTCTCTTCTGTTTGTTGCTTCTTGCCCCACATACAGTTTCCTCAATAGACAAGTATGATGATCGGGTACTCCAATTTCTTTGAGGACTTGCCACATTTCACTGTGATACACATAGTCTAAAGTTTTAGTGTAGCCAATGAAGCAGAAGCAGATGTTTTTCTGGAATTCTCTTACTTCATAATCCAGTGAATACTGGCAATTTGGTCTCTGGTTCCTCTGCCTCTTCAAAAATTAGCCTGCAGTTGTTAGTAATTCTCATTTCACAAATTGCTGAAGCCTAACTTGAAAAATCTTAAACTTAATCTTGCTTGTGTATGAAATGAGCACAATTGTTTGGTAATTTGAAATTTTTTTCTTCCATTGCCTTTCTTTAGGATTGGGACATAAACTGATCTTTTCTAATCCAGTGGCCACTGTTGAGTTTTCCAAATTTGCTGCTCTATTGAGTATAACACTTTCACAGCATCATCTTTTTTGTTTTTTAATTTAAAATATTTTTGAATTACATGTAACTTAAATTACAACAATTTTTGACAATTTCTTTTC
Organism: Gracilinanus agilis; assembly: GCF_016433145.1. Taxonomy (NCBI): domain Eukaryota; kingdom Metazoa; phylum Chordata; class Mammalia; order Didelphimorphia; family Didelphidae; genus Gracilinanus; species Gracilinanus agilis. Next base: position 754,485,878 of record NC_058130.1, read on the forward strand.
TGGCATTTTTCAATTCAGATTCTCTTCCTCCCTCCCTCCACTCCCTGAGGCAGGCTATAGTCTGATACAAGTTATTCCAGAGGTTTCATGCAATACATATTTCCATAATCCCCATGCTGTGACAGAAGACACATATTATATATACAATAAAAATTTAATTAAGGAAATAGAGTGAAAGATAGGGTGCTTTGACTTGCAATCAGATTCCAACAGTTTCTTCTTGGGCAGTGGACAGCATTTTTTTTTTTTTTATCATGAGCTCCTTGGGGCTATCTTGGGACCTTGTTTTGCTGATGATAGTTTAGTCTTTTACTGCGTATACAGTTTTTTTGGTTCTGCTTGCTTCACTTTTCATCAGTTCATATAAATCTTTTCAGGTTTTTCTGAACTCATTCTGTTTATCATTTCTTATGGCACAATAGTACTCCATTATAACCACATGCCACAACTTGTTCAGCCATTCTCCAATTGTTCGACATCCCCTCAGTGTCCAATTCTTTGCCATTACAAAAATAACTGCTAAAAATATTTTTGTACAAGTAGGTCCTTTCCCCCTGTCTCTGATCTCTTTGTAAAACAGACCCAGGAGTGATATTGTTGGGTCAAAAGGTATGCATAGTTTTATGGTCTTTGGGGCATAGTTCCATATTTCTCTCCAGAATGACTGTATCAGTTCATAGCTCCATCAGCAGGGTTTTAGTGTCCTAATTTTCCCATCTCCCTGCCAACATTTATCATTTTCCTTTTTGATCATATTAGCCAATCTGATAGGTGTGAAGTGGTATCTCAGTTACTTTAATTTGCATTTATCTAATCAATTGTGATTTTGGAGCATTTTTTCATATGACTATAAATAATCATTTTAATTTCTTCATCTGAGAACTGTCTGTTCCAGTTTTCCCAGCAGCTTTTGTCAAATAGTAATTTCTTTACCCAATAGCTTGTATCTTTGAGTTTATCAAATATTAGGTTACCATAGTCATTATCTACTGTATGTTGATTTCTTAACCTATTCCATAGTAACCTAAAACTAGAAAAAAAATAATTAAAAAAATGTATCTAGATGAACTAAAGGTCAAGAATACAAATGGAAATAGTGGGGAAAAATATGAAGGAAAGAGGCCTAGCCATACCAGATCTCAAATTATTCTATAAAATGGTAATCATCAAAACAATCTGGTATTGGCTCTATTTCTAGTTCCAAGAAATAATTTTTGGATAGTTTGACATGGCATTGAATAGGTGAATTAATTTAGGTAGGATTGCCATTTTTATTATATCGGCTTGGCCTATCCATGAGCAATTAATATTTCTCCGATTGTTGAGGTCTGAGTTTATTTGTGTGAAAAGTGTTTTTTAATTATGTTCATATAGCTACTAAATTTATTTTATTCAGTGTACCCCTGGGTATTTTATATTGTCAGCAGTTATTTTAATTGGAATTTCCTTTTCTATCTCTTGCTATTAAGTTTTATTGGTGATAATCAGAAATGCTAATGGTTTGTGTGGATTTATTTTGTACCCTTCAACTTAGCTAAAGTCATCAATTGTTTCTATTACTTTTTGGGTTAATTCTCTGGGGTTCTCTATGTGTACCATCATATCACCTGCAAGGAGGGATAATTTTGTTTTTTCATTGCCGCCTTCTCCTCCTCCTCTTCTTCTTCCCCATACCTTCCACCTTAGAATCAATTCTATGTATTGGTTCCAGGGCAGAAGAGCGGTAAGGGCTAGGCGATGGGGGTTAAGTGACTTGCCCAAGGTCTCATGGCTAGAAAATATTTGAGGCTAGATTTGAACCCCCGGACCTCTGACTCCAAGTTTGGCTCTCTAACCACTGAGCCACCTAGCTGCTCCAAAGACTATTATTTTCAAGAAGGTGCTGACCTACAGTGGTGGAAGGGATTCCTTATACAAATGAAATAACGGGTCGAATCTGTATCCCTTTCACCAGAAACCATGAACAACTCTAAACTCCTTTTGTTGCTAATGTGTGATGATTTAGCCACAAGGTATTGATAAATGAATAATAGTTTCCTTTTATACCTACGTTGCTGCTCTAAATGATAGACTGTATCCTTCTGAATTCTGACCAGGAGGAGGGCTGGAAACACGACCAATATATCAATCCATCTCTGAGGAGATACTGAAAGAAGTTTCTTATTCTCCATTATAATGGCTTCCTTTCCTCCAATCCCAGCAAAGTTTGCAAAACTGACCAAACAGCTTTGGGTAGGTTGCCTTGGGAAACACATTCATCCTCATTAAAAATGGCACTTGGAGGTGTCCATTCATTACCACAAATGAAAAGGCAGCATATCTTTTCCCCGTCTTTCACCCCTGAACCCCGGCGCCGAAACTGGATGCTACAATAGCTTTTCAATGAAATACACTGCTTGTAATAATGGAGGCACATAAAACATTCAAGACGTTACAGGATTTTGCCGGTAGCTTAATTGTTCCTTTGGTACAAGGCCATTTAGAGCGATGAAAGCAAAGAATAGAAACATCCAGGTTTTGAGATTTAATCATCCGTGGCCTGAAGTTACAGGGCTTTGCATAAAATGTGGCCTCCACTGCCAAGGCTGGCTTATGTGAGGTGTCCCACCAATCCGGTTTGACAAGGACTATGTAGCCATCAGCCCAAGGCAGGTAATACTGGAATCAAGTATAGGCCACGTGCTAGGCACAGGCAAAGATGGAGGCTGCCATAATGGCTCCATAGGAGATGCTCTGAATGGGTTTCCACTAATCAGACTCAAGGACGCTGCGAAGGTCAGATCCTGAGAGCACTGTTTGATATCTGCAGCTGGGAATGAGACCTCTTCTTGACTTGTTCCAATAAGGAGTTAGTTTTTGTGGGAGAACAGAGAGGTAGAGAAGAAGAGAGAAGAAAGGAGCGGAGGGAGGGAGGGAAAAAAGAGAAGAGAAGAGAAGGGAAGGTGGGGGGGGGAAGAGAGAG